>NC_079168.1:5262860-5535360 GCF_947568905.1 Ostrea edulis
AAAGAATTTTCAATATATATATTCAGACTATCTGGAGATTCTGCGCCTTAACTTAGGAGAACACCATCTTCAGTTTCCGTCATGTCCAGCAGCTACTACGAAAGCCGGCAGAAGCATATATTACAGCCCTTAGCTCTTCCTTCGATGTACTTGTTGCCACAAGACGGACAAGGTTTGCGCATGGCAATCTGATGCCCAAGAAGTTGAAGATAAATACCGCGGAGACACTTGTTAAAGATGTAATACATGTAAATGTGCTGGAATTTTTATTGTCACAGATAAAAATATTTCTATATGTTACAATATGTTTTTTTGTTTTTAAATCGCTTGTGTCAAATTCAAACTGTGTGTTGATGATTCTCAATAAATTGTGATCTTGTAAATATGCTCAGTTTTCAATGCATGCCTGATGCTGTATGTATTCTGATCAACGGGAAAACACGGGAATCGGTAATTTTCTCTGTAATAGTAGTAGTAATGGTCTATACCACAACACCCATAATAAAAACACAGAGACCAGTAAGTTTGTTTGTAATAATAATAGTATTACATAGTTATACAAATAATATAAAGGGGGTGGTGTTGTTGTGTCTTATAGCTTTCACTACGTTCATAATTCAAATAAAATCTATACCATACTTTTGAAAATACATGTACATTTTAAATACCTCTGCCTAATTTACTTATCATTTTTAGCAACTGGTTTATTTTCATTTCACCATGTTTACTTCGTTCGATAGACCCGTGGCTGCTTATTGGATCATTAAGTAAAACATTCATATCAAGACATAATATTCTGTTTTTGGTTTATATATATATATATATATATATATATATATATATATATATATATATATATACATGTATAAGCACTAAAGTTCCAACAACACCCGATACCTCAAAGTGTCGGATCCACAACATGGATACATGGTCAAATTCAAAAAATTATACAAAGCACTAAAATGACCAACGACACGAACAACCAGATTGTCAAATTTTCGGGACGACCCATCCCTTCTTTAGTACAAACGAAAAGAATTACATAGTGTGGCCAATATCAACAGAGAGTAATAACAAAAACTACATATAAATACATCTAGCACTACAACTACACTACTCTACAAACGTATTTACAACGCAGACTACATGTTTGTTGGTCTTTAGGCTTGCCAGTAAATGTTAAAAGTGGAGCGAATTAGGACATGCCTAGGACATGCCTTATTCGTCCAAAGAGCTGATCCAAAATGTACGAAGTGATAGAAATAGACTTAATTAATCTCAAGTGGAATGAGTTAACCCAATTACGTTGACAAATAGTAAAGCTAACTCGTACCCAGAGAGATTCTATTTTAACTCTGCATTAAGAATAAATAATTTATAAAAGATATTAATAAGAAAAAAATATCAACACACACACACACACACACACACACACACACACACACACACACACACACACACACACACACACACACACACAAAAGTAACAACAAAAAACAAAATTCTAAAAAAGAAAAAAAAAAACCCAACTAAATATAAACTGTGTAACTGAAAGAACACCATAAAATGAAATAAGAAATAAACAAAATTTGAGAGAAAGGTAATGTAAATAACAAGTTTGAATAAGTAAACAAAGTGGACCAACTCCAAACAAAAACAAAGAATAAGCAGCCTAGGAAATTGAATCAACATCAGACATTCCCGTACTGATCATGTCTAGGGTAGACGTGCAAAAAACATAGAATCACGGAAACTGATAAATGGGTTTTACATGTAAGCAATCGGTTATGAAGGTCAAAGTAATTAAAAGGGGTGGGCTGATTGTAAACAGAATTGAAAAGAAAAAAATGTGTTCAAAAAATGGTCATAGTACCACTGTTAGGGACATGATCAGACAAGTAGGTCTAGATGAAGCTTCAAATCTAGTAAGGGTTTAGCCCGTATTCATCCTGGTGAAGTCAAACCTATCATCCTTAACAGAGATTTCGAAATCAGAAGGTCGATTTGAGTCGATTGAAATGTGAAATTAAACCTGAAATTTTGCTTAGAAACTGAGAGATTATTTTTTTTATATGTATTGTGATAAAGCTGGACAACTCGCCCCCCAAGACAACTCGCCCTCAAGACAACTCTCCTTCTCTCAGGACAACTTGCTTTCTCTCAGGACAAATCGCTCCTCCTTCTCTTGAGACATCTCGCCCCCAATATTATTTATAGACATATTATCACATTTTATTTTCATTGTGTGTGTGTGTGTGATTGTACAAAAATGAACACTTTTAACCCTATAAAGATTACGTCTTTTTATTTCATACTTTAACACGAATAGTATATACACATATTTGATTATTGCATTTCAGAAAAAATGATATTTTTCATACTTAATTTGGCAGCGAAAATTATATTTACTGATCTTCAGGTGATTGATTAAATGTCTCCAATACTGAGAAAAGATTTTGTTTGGGGGGAGGGGGTTGGGGGTTGGTGGGATGTGTGTGTGTTTTAACGATACAGTATACATAAATGTAAATGTGAAACATGAATATTCTGATACATGTAATTATCCTTCAATGTGTTTCTCAACTAATTCCCGTTGAAAAATCATAAAATTCCCATTTTAGAAATTTTATAACGGCTTTGCTTTCTTGATTCTTTTTACGCGGCGATTTCAAAGTGAAAAGTACTATGATGATGAGTACCTTAACGTTTGAAATAAATTTATAACAGCTTGGGGGAAATCAAAGATTTAACAACAGACGAAGATTATGAATAATTATACTACGCCAGCTGTAGACCAAGCTAATACTCTCCCTACCAAACGCTAATCTAACTTGCTTCCGCTGAAATTATATATTTTACGTGTACATAAAAGTAATGATGAATGTACTGAACCCAAACACTGAATTTTCACTAAAATCTTTCGTCTTGCATAAAAAACACGGAGTTTGGTGTTTATGTGAACATTTCTTTTTGTTTGTGAGTTATTTTATGACCCCAGGGTCGAGGCCTCTGCTGGTGGACTGTTAGTCTCCGAGGGTCTCTACAGCCCAGTAGCTAAGTACTTCGTTACTAGCTTGAAAATACGGATGTATATTTAATTGCTGTTATAAAATTTAGAAATTCATTTCAAAATTAAGGATTATCTCCCTCATGCATAGCTCTTATCCTTGGACGAATTTGGCTCCACGTTTTTGGCATGCTGTTTTTGGCTATATTTAGCTCTAAAGCTTCATAGTTATTTCGGATTTCAAACATTTCGGTTGAGCATCACTGAAGAGACATTATTTGTCGAAATGCGCATCTGGTGCATCAAAATTGGTACCGTATAAGTTTTACATACTATCTATAAGAAATTTATTAATTTTTGCTAATACACCTCTTGAATTCAGATCAAAAATAATAATTGTAAACATGTATAATATGAAGGGGCGAATTATCTCAAGAGAGGGGGTGAGTTGTCCCAAAGAGGGGGCGAGTTGTCTTAGGGGCGAGTTGTCCCGAAGAGGGGGCGAGTTGTCTTGAGGACGAGTTATCTTGGGGCGAGTTGTCCTGATAATATGATCAAAACCTACTTCATTTTCAAAGTAATTTACGAACATGGGACATGTCCTTGAAGAGGGTCGTGTAAGACATGTATATTGTATTGCATTGTATACAAATCATGTGAGAACCTAGAGTGAAATACATGAGTTACCGTAGCTATACTGGATTCCTAAACTTCAGTAAAATCTCATAATCAGAAATGCATTGTTGGATCCAATAAATCTTCTACAAAGTTCCTTCTTTTGCTCCTCACGAACACATTAATGAATTTTAAACTTTAAATGATCTGAGTTAGAATAGGTCCTCAATACCCCTTGCTTGTCGTAGAAGGCGACTAAATGGGGCGGTCTTTCGGATGAGACCGCAAAATCCGAGGTCCCGTTTCAGAACAGGTGTGGCACGATAAAGATTCCTCCCTGCTCAAAGGCCATAAGCGGCGAGTATACGCCTGAATGTTGCAGCCCTTCACCGGCAGTGGTGACGTCTCCATATGAGTGAAATATTATCGAGAGGGACGTTAAACAGCAATCAATCAATCAATTAAATGCATTTTGTCATCTCTGATATATCCAGGGTTCCGTGTTTGCCCAACCCTATTTTTTATTGCCTGTAGGAGTTCTGAGATTGAACACAGTTCGTTATCTTCACTTTGTATATGCCAGAGGTAAATGGGGATTCTAAACATTCTGAAGAAGATATTGTAAATTTGAAATTAACAACCTCCAACCGTATGATTTTCAACACTTTACTCAACCATTTCTCACGATAAATTAAACTCGATATTAACATACATCTACAGCGTTTTATCTAGGAAGAATACTCTTTTTCATTCATATCGCGATTCCATATATCTCAGTGAACTCGAAATAATAGAATATAGATGCAAACCAACAATTCAACTTTATAACAATGGGGATAACATCAACGTCTCCATTATCAATTTCGCATATTTATGTATAGCAATATTCCATTATCACCTGCATACGGTGTTCAAGTCTTTCAACCCATTCAATGCACAAGACATGTTCTATGTATGTTTTTAAATCGAGACAGGCTACCAACAGATGGATTGATGCTAAAAGGATTTCAACAATTTGGTTTAAAATCACATTTCACAATTTTGTATGGTCAATATAACGATTTGATTTAACAACACAATATATCATTGGGTCAGATATTGTCTGACATGTTTCATACCTATTGTTAGACCGCTCTTCAAACATTGATTATGATTACTCATTAATCCGTTTACCTCATCAAGATATAGGTCTTACGGCGAGTGACCGGTGGGACACCTTATCCCATATCTTGTATGTCCAGGTTTCGTTGGTTTGTTGTATATTGTTTAACGTCTCGCTCGAGCATTTTTTTCTAATGTGGAGATTTTAGCATTGCCGGTGAAGGGCTGCAAAGTTTATGCCCAAGCTCGGTTCTTACCGTATTTTAGCAGGGAGAAAGCTTTGTCGTGCCACACCTGCTGTGATGTGGGGCCTTGGATTTTGCGGTGTAATCTTATGGATCTGTTGAATTGGTCGCCTTTTAAGACATTGAAGAGGCACTGAGGACCTTTTCTAATAAGGGTCCCACGAGAATCTAGGCTTTGTGTTTGCCCTCTTCATTTTTTATTCTTTAGAGGATTAATCATCCTTGTTCGTTATCTTCACTTTTCCTTTGACTAGAGCGTGCTATATGATTTGTTCATTTTAGGTTTAGATGTGGAAAGTTTTGGATAATAGGTTGAAGCAGGTGTTTGAATTGCTGGGAGTAAATGATCAGACCCCTAATTTTAAGTAAGACAAACCAGATTACTTTACCTTTAGACTGTCTGGGGTCAAAAACAAGTTTATATTCCCCACGTTTACAATCCAAAACATGCATAGTAGAATTAAATAATCATTTTTATACTTGTACAGCATTGAACGTCAAAAAATGTTTCATGTATATCTGTAATGAGCGAACATATGCGTACTGTAAACTGTTGAAAACACCATTAAAGTTCATTCATGAAAACAATAGGAAAGGTGGCTAAGTAGTCATCCATTCATGAAAAGTAGTGAATGTATTTAAGTGCATGATTAAGATGAGGTTACTGAATCACACCCGTTCGAATACCAATGTAAGGTAATCAACAGAATATGAAAATTAAGATATAATGGAACATTCTACAACACCAGTGAATGGGTGTTCCAATCTGGATTACATTCATTTTCATCCACATGTTTTGACTGAAGTTGAAAACTTTATGTATACATGTAAATTCATAATAATCTCCAGCTTCAATTCAATTTCCCGCGCCTTTACGAGTCTTAATATAGTCATCAAATAACTTGACATACATTATGTATCATTGAAATTCAAGTATATTTTGTGATTGTGTGTTCGTTTTGAGATTTTAGCCGAAGGGGAAAAATTGTAGTTATACATCGGTTTAAAAGTCAAAGCAGTGTCAATTCTTTTTAAAAAAGGTTTTCGGTGGTAAATGTAATAATAAGTTTACTATTTCATTGAGCAACACAACTGTCGTCTTTTGCTTGCCGCAGGGTTGTAATTCTTTACATTGGACACTCTCTTACGTCCCATCTGATGCGATTAGATCAGATTATAGTGATATAAACAAATGAACAAAGAACTAAGTCGATTAATTCAAATGAATGAGTTTAACACTTAATACAAATATCAATGTGCGAAATATAATAGTCCCATTATTAGTAAACAAAAACCCGAAAAAGCCCAGATTGGGAAACAGAACAAGGCCAAAGCATATGAAACGTTTCGTGAAAACTTTGTGAGAAGCCTTTGAATCGTGTGGTGGAAACCACATGGCTTTTGTTTTCGTGTAACACACATGGGAATCATGTTAAAAGTGTATCTATTGGTATAGAAAGGGTGTTGATTCGTGTAGAGAGTGCTTCGTTGCATATAAGAAACGTTTCATATTTTGTAAGAAGAATTCCGAGTGAGAATAGTGTCATACAAGAACCGTGTGACTGGTGTAGGAGTACTAAAGTCTCGGTTTTAATCTTCCATGTATATGACGTTATATCTCTTAGTCCTAGGATGCGTGGCTTGTCAACTACAAGCATACATCACCTTGATGTCAATGCTCTTAATTAATAATAGATGAATCCTAAAAATATTGAGGCGAAAAAAGATTATTTCACTTTAACACATTCTTGTCTAATCATAACACCTATGATATATTACGATTTTATTTCTGGAAGGATTTCTTGTTGCCAGGTTATATACCAACGTTTTATATCCTTGGATCTGAGACGTGTGAATTTCACCACCTTTGTTGATAGAGGAACAGACATTGGAGTGGAATGGGAATGGACCTTCAATGACATTCATCAAACTTTAAGATCCACCGTCAACTACTCCGTTTTTGAATACAACATCACTACTCCCGGGGACATCAATATTACCGTCGTTGCAAGGAATTTCATATCCCAAATATCATCAACGTGTATCACCACAGTGCTTGCTAATCTGAACGAATTTTTCATACAGCCGTTTAATTCAAATTTCCAGACAACTGAACCCGCCACATTTTCCATAAATGCATCTTCAAACGATCATTTCCCAGCAGGGATCCGTTCTTTAATACTCTATTCAAACTACACAGGTCTCACGGTTCTAAAGAACAAAACAAATCTTAGTGATGCAGAAATACGGAATGGATACTATCTTGATTATATATTTGAAATACAGGGGTATTACAAGATCTGGGGTAATCTGACATCGGAAATTGACACAAAATACTTAGAAGTGGAGATTGGTATATGGGATAAACTGGATGTACTGAATTTTTCAACTTCAGCAACATACACTTACTTACTTGATGCATTGAAGTTGGCATTTGTTTCTACACCACCGTCGTTTTTTAATTACAAAATTTCACTAGGCGACGGGGACTTCTATCAAAATACAAGTGATTCCTTTGCTGAAAAGTACACTGACATCAATGTTACACATCACTACACAGCGACTGGCATATACACTGTTACATTGTATGCATGGAATGAGCTGTATTCTACCAACCTATCAACAGTAGTGTATGTTGAGGAGAAGATCCGAAATATTGAGGTAAGAGATACATTGCTTAAACAGTACGTCATTATATGAAGAAAATGTTATTTGAAAGACGTTTGTGTGTTTATTTGTTTATTGATTTCCGTCACACGTGAAAAGTTTTCAGTCATGCGAGTTGGTCACCAGCATTAACTGCATAAGTGAAGCCACAGAAGATAGAATATTACTAGTCAGTCAACTGAATGGTGACTGATATAGAATTATAAGACCGAGGCTACTTATTCTTACTCCCAACACAAACATCTATAGAATTATCAGACTGAGGCTAGCTATTCTTACTCCAATACAACTATCTATAGAATTATCAGACTGAGGCTAGTTCTTCTTACTCCAACACAACAATCTATAGAATTATCAGACTGAGGCTAGTTCTTCTTACTCCAACACAACAATCTATAGAATTATCAGACTGAGGCTAGCTATTCTTACTCCAACATAATTCTATATATTGTTGTGTTGGAGTAGGAATAACTAGCCTCAGTCTGATAATTCTATAGATGTTTGTGTTGTAGTAAGAATAACTAGCCTCAGTCTGATAATTCTATAGATGTTTGTGTTGTAGTAAGAATAACTAGCCTCAGTCTGATAATTCTATAGATTGTTGTGTTGTAGTAAGAATAACTAGCCTCATTCCGATAATTCTATAGATAATTGTGTTGTAGTAAGAATAACTAGCCTCAGTCTGATAAGAATCATTGCGGAGTAGTACATGAATTGTTACTGAGATAATATGTTTTCAGCCAGCTTTATATTTTGCATTGACCATTCAGTTTTCGGACCTTTCAATAATCGTTCAGTGACTTTTAGCGACTATCCAGTCACCCTTCGATTATCATTCAGTCACCATTTATTGATCATTTAATCACCCTGTGGGTACTTGTATTGTTCACTTAACTAGTTTGTCATCTTTTAGCTATCAGTGATTGTTATTTAATTGAAACACCATTCCAAGACCTTTAATGCTGATAGATGTACACCCGACGTTTAGGAAGCAGTCATCGTTCTGTATTCAATAAGTTTTAATGGTCATCCCTAAACCTTTGATGACTTAGCAATTCATTGATTTATTGTATTGTTTTTAACGGAACGCTCGATAATTTTCACTCATATGGAGACATCACCATTACATAATCCGAAGGACAACCCCCATTTAGTCGCCTCTTACGACAAAACAATGGGTACTGAAGACCTATTCTAACTTGTGGTCACATGGGAATTTACTGACTAAATGATACGTAGCAGTAAAACCATTCACCACCTGTTCAACTTTGTCAAACATGACAGGCTCAGATTAAAAAAATCCCGGTCAGAGTCATGTCCACGACGATTGAATGAATTTCACTGTAATGTTTGATTGGGTGGGTTTTAATGTAAACATTACAATGAAAGGCGAATATAACAAACAGTAATCAAGCTCATAACTCCTATAAGCAATACAAAAGAGAGAGTTGGGCAAATGTGACAACTATCAGTCGAATTTGATCTGTAACGTGTTATGGCAAACGAATGTACCAAATATCAAATGAATATCTGATAGCACAGCAAAACATAAAACTCAGGAAACTGAAAATCCATGCTATATTTCTAAGTGCAAGGATCATGAATCTTTACAAAATATAAAATAAATATCTGCAAGAACTGAGACTAAAGTGTGGAAAACTGATAATTCATGTTATTTTCTAAATCCAAGGGCCATACCTTATTAAAACTGATAGATATGAAATAATTATCTGCACGAAGAGAGAAAAAAGTGCGTAAACCTGATTTACAGGACAGACGGCAGGAGTGCAAACCTAAAGTCCCCTTTGACTTCGTCGGTAGGGGACTAACAAACATTTAAAAATACAGAGTTTGACTGAATAAACATCAAAAGAAAAGAACAAACACAAGACACTATTGTTCCATTCAATTTGAAATTGTGAAGAGAACGAAGTGATGAATCTCATAAGTCCTTAAGGATAAAGGAATACAAAATTCAGAGTTGAAGAAACACGGACCAGTGGACATACCAGAGGTGAGATCAGGTGCTTAGGAGAATTAATCATTCCTTGTCAACCTCTCCCACCTGTATATATACATGTGTATCATATGCAGGTGATAATGGAATATAGCTACATAGATACGAAAAGTTGATGATAGAGAAGCTGAAATTATTTCCTTTCTCATAAAGTTGAGTTGTTAGTTTATCTGTGAAGACCTCAAAAAACGGAAGACGTCCACATTTCTTCACCCTCAACTTTAGCCGTGTTGGACGATTTTCACTGGCTTTCATTTGAGGAGCATTTTGTGTTTATATGACCAGATATAACACGATCTAGATGAAATTCTCTTTAATTTAGATAAATAAAATTTTGTTCTAGAAATCCCGGCCGCGACAGACCTAAGAAATTAAAACAGGTAATGGCAGTTCCATCGCCAAACACTCGGCATCAGGTGTGCATGTCACGGATCTTTGGAGAAGACCTTAAAAACTTATGTCCCTTGTCACAGTAGATGTGGCATGCTAAAAACCCGCATTATTCAATGGCCATAAGCCCCGAGCATAGCTTCAAACTTGAAGTATTTCACTGGTATATAGGTGACGTCTCTATGTGAGTGAAATAATTTCGATTGGGACGGTAAACAAGATTAAATCAATCAATCTTTTCAATTGATTCATTGATGTTTTCCGCCACACTCAACAATTTTTCAGTTATTTGGTGGCGCCCAGTTTTAATTGGTGGAAGAGAGAACCAAGATGCAATGCACTCAATCTATTCAAATTCTTATAATGTTTTAACTTAAAAATATATCTATTGAAATAATATACATATATGTCAATGCAAGAGAGATCTTTCTCTCAGTACCACCAATGCGAGATCGACTTTACATTTTTTTCACACTGCTGCAACGTCATTGATTGTGACGTCATATATTTTCTATGATTTACGTTACACGTTGAAGTAAAATATATTGCCCTGTTTTCTTTATTTCCTATGATATAGCTTTCTGATGGACAGCCTTGTGTTATTTAGTTTACACTTATAATGTAAACCATTTTTGGGTATTCTCTTTCTACCTGTCGAATTAGGTTTTGCATGGAAGTTCTATTGATCATTTTCATAATTTAGAATTTTCTCAAAGCTATTAACTAGGTAAAATATGAAAAAATAATTCTTCATTATTTACTTGTGTGGGATAGGGAAATTGCACCTCTGGAACAAGAGCAAAGCCATGTCCTAGACTGCGCGTCTTGTCCCCTCAGTGAAATGTCCATGTCACATACAGAGATATAACTCTAAAAGATAAAATATATCTAAATGAAAGGGACCTGACTCTAAGTCAAATATTATCTCACTAAATGAAAGAGATATCTCTTTCACTTAGAGAAATATCTCTTAGGTGTCTCCTTTTCTAAAGCCATACATATTTGGAATAGGAGATATGTCTTTCAATTAGAAATATGTATTATAGATAGTAAAACAGATTGCCATATATTTGGTGTAATAGGATATGTAAACGTTCAATAACTTGTGGATCTCTCCCAAATATAGCATTTATATCATCATGTTGCATATACATTGTACACTACCAAAAATCAGACGATCATTTTGTTTCTAGATTAGATGCCAACGTTTTATATCCGTGCATTTGCGAAGTGTGAATTTCACCGCTATTGTGGATCAAGGAGCAGACATTGGAGTGGAATGGGAATGGAACATCAATGACATCCATAAATCGTTAAGAACTACCGTCAGATACTCCTTTGTTGAATACCACATTACTACTCCCGAGGACGTCAATATCACCGTCGTTGCAAGGAATTTCATATCCCAAATATCATCCACGTGTATCGTCACAGTGCTTGCCCATCTGAACGAATTCTTCATACAGTCGTCTAATTCATATTTCCAAACAACTGAACCTTCCACATTTTTCATAAATTCATATTCAAACGAACAATATCCAGCGGGGGTCCGTTCTTTGGTACTCTTTGCTAATGATACAGATTGTTCTGTGCTCGTTAACGACACAAATCTTAGTGACACAGAAATACGAAATAGATATCAATTTCAACATTTATTTCAAATTCAAGGATATTACAAAGTTTGGGGAAGCATGATATCTGAAATTGATTATAAATTCCTTGAAGTGGTAGTTGGAATATGGGATAAATTCGACGACCTGAACATCACAACCTCTAACACTTATGTTGTTACATTTGATTCTCTTGTTGTATCATTTGTTCGTACCCCACCTTCATTTTTCAATTATGAAATTTCTTTCGGAGATGGAAGCTACTTCGAGAATAGTAGTAATGCATATACAGAAAAAAATATTGCTCACGAATTCAGCAATAGGTACAGTAAAGCAGAAGTGTACAGAATTGTTGTGTTTGTATGGAATGAACTTTACTCCAAGAACTTGTCAGCTGATGTTTTTGTTGAAAAGAGGATAGCAAATATTATGGTAAGAATTTCAAGCAAATCGATTTAATTTTGAAATGTTAAATATATTTCCACTAAGTGTAAAATACCAAATCAGAACATTTATAAATCTTCCTCGGCATTGACATCATATTGGACCTTGAAAATTGAAAGTTCATCTAACAAGGCGGCGTCCTTGTAGTAGGGGATTTGTCCTTTACATTTGATGTGAATGAAGGCTGAATACTATGATTATTGTTGTTTCCCATAACAAGATCTTTGAACACCTGCATGTTGCGGGTGAAAATAATTCATTGTCACCGTCAGTTCTTTAAACTAAACTTTGTTACCAAAGGAAACAGCATTCCTCGTTATACAACGTCTTTTCTTTTTTTTTTACGTCGTATTGCAAGTTTAACTCTACACCGAATACGCCGTTGATTACTCTGGAAATTGATTGAATTACAATTACAAATTCTCTACAAATATACTGATACATCTGTATTTTAACTTTAAAATTACTAACAATCTTTACAGGTCTTAGAAGAAAAAAGCTAGCAAACAATCTCATTAATCAAAGAAAGAATAGAGAATTAAGAGTAGGGCATATATGGATTCTAGAGGTGGGGTCAGTGTCCTTTAAAGGAGTAAGCATACTCTGTTATCTTGTCACACCGGTCGTGAACCCTTTATTTTGATCAGGTAACTGGATTAATCTGTAGGCAAAACATCAGTATGTAAAAACGCTTCAACAATTAGTATGAAACACGTTAGATAGCATTTGATCCTATAATAGCTTGTATTTGCAAAAAAAGATCATCATACCTATCATGGGATTTGCGAAATGTTGACTTCAATTGAGACTGTTGAAATCCTAATAACATCGACTTGATTATCTGTAGCTTGCCTTAATTTTAGATCAATAAAAAATCTTGACGAGATGCACATCGTACAAATTAAATTCTGAAGAAATAGCACATGTGCAAACTGACCCCTTTTTTATGATAGTTCCACAGTAATTGTACTTAAAATTATTTTAAATGTTGTCAATAAACTGTGGATGTTCCCGAGTTGAATAGTGGTAATTTTATCTGAGGCAGACTTTAAATGATCCAATTTTACTATCTATGTATCTATTTTTCTATGCGTGTGTGTTTGTGTGTAAATATATACACGGCTAAAACACGATTAGGGTGGAAATTATTACTAACCTAATATGGAAGCAGATATCTTTTTTGTTGTCATAGATACAGTAATCTTACAGGTGTTAATATCTAGTACAAACGTACAACACTACATGATCATATCGGATGTGTGAAGCAAACTTTAATCTATTTAGATTAATTGCAGTCCAGAGTACATGAAAATAGGAACCGATGTTGATGTTATGGCGACGATTGATACCGGGAAAAGGCATGGCATAACATGGACCCTGCTATTAGGAGATTCAAATGAAACTCAATCAGTATCAACACCAAAAAAAGTACAATCGCATCAGTTCAGCTATCTATTAAACCAAAGTGGAGACGCTAATTTTACAATAATAGCTAAGAACCACGTATCCAATATATCGCAATGGTGCATCGTTCGAGCTCTCTATCTTGTACATGGATACATTTTTAACACCAGTGCGTTTAGTTACGAAACAACAGAAGACGTAATTTTTTTGATAAAACCAAAACCACAAACTTTGTATCCACAAGATGTATTATCTGTTCAACTCTTTCTAGAAGATTGGACAAAAACTCCACAAATTCACTCAAATTTGTCAGATCAGATGATTCAAAACGGCATCGAATTTTCAATAGAACCTTCTTTTCAAGGAACTTACAAAGTTTGTACAGAAATTGTATCAAGAATAGACAGTGCACTGTATTGTACCAATATTGAAATTTGGGATAAGTTAGATAAATTAGTATTGGTAAAATCCAATTATATCACATTAGTAAACAAATCTATAAACATCAAAATGAAAGGGTTTCCTAAGTCTAATTTCAACTACATGATCTGGTATGGGGATGGGCGTTATTCCAATGGGACGACGGACGCATATACAGAAGCATTCAATGAAAGCAACCATGGACTGAATTACAATGAACCGGGACTGTACACAGTCACTGTAGAAGCATGGAATAAGTTATACACCACAAACCTGACATGTACAGTTTTAGTAGAACATCCCTTAATTGGATCCCAGATGAATTTGTATCCCAAGACTTTTCATGTTCCTCTACCAGACGGGT
Source organism: Ostrea edulis (assembly GCF_947568905.1). NCBI lineage: Eukaryota > Metazoa > Mollusca > Bivalvia > Ostreida > Ostreidae > Ostrea > Ostrea edulis. The sequence goes on from NC_079168.1 coordinate 5,277,145, forward strand.
GGGTAGTTTTTACCGCTGTGCATCCAGAAAAGAAACCACTTCCTTCTAATGTGAATTGTTACATTGACTTTGATGAAAAACATTCGGTTAGGACAGAAACAGCTTTCACAGCAGTGTCAAATTTATCACTAATCTACCAATTCAAAGTTCCAGGAAAGAAGACTGTCCAGTTAATCTGTAACAATTCCGTTAGTAGCCACACACTTTACTCGTATATATACGTGGTGAATGTCAGTATGAGCGACATCGAATTGGTCTACATTAACCCTGCAAACATGAATATGACAAGAAATCCAGTTAACCCTTATAAGGTAGACGCAGTACCTACCTATGTTGCCTTTCAAGTGGCTTTGTTTCACTGTATGCGACTCCCATATAATTTGACTGAAATTTGGGACTTTGGAGATGGCACAAATCTGACGGTCAGGAACAATACAGAATTGACACGGAAACATCAATATCACACACGTGACACATATAGCATAACTGTCAATTTTACTTTGGATGGTGAAGAGCCTTTTATTTATCGTACATTGCTAAAAACGGGGTCATTGGAAGCCAGCTGCAAGGAGCCCATGAAAGATTTCCAGACCCAGGTTTTCGTTTTATCTTTGGAAATGTTTGGAAAGGCAATATTCCGATTTGACACCGATTCTGGAAAAGATCAGGTTAAGGCGTCTTATAATATTTCAAGAAATATTACAACTGGTGTCGCTTATCTCACTTACACAGACTATGGCTATTACATGCCCAAAATCACAGGTCAGAATGAATGGTGGGTAGAAGAGGTTTACCTCAGCACACACCTTACGGCTGAATTTAATTTAACAGGTGCATTAGAACTTCATACCGACATCGAAAACAACAGCAATTATTTAGAACTCCCCCCGGGAAGACTTGTCTTTGCAGTTCAACTGGCTTCGCATATAGATGATTACCTTTACAGGCCTCGTGTATCGTGCGTGTTTGTTTCGGGGGACGAAATCGATCGATCTGCATATACTAGGAAAGCAAACATAACTGCAAATAATTCTTTATTGTTTGACTACACCTATCAAGATCTCGGTTACCAATATGTAAAAGTTAGATGCTCAAACTTTATTTCTGAGACATTCCTGAAAACAAATGTCAAAACTTTTAATGATTATTTTGATGAAGAAGGGATGTTCGATAGAAAGTATTCATCGCCCGATGAAACAATGTTAATTTACGAATCGGAATCAGTTTACCTATCCAACCGAATGAGCGTGAAATACAGTAAGAGTGGGGTATTTTTCCACTGGAATATATACAGCGACGGCGACTCTGTTAATTGCTACTTTCGAAAGGATGTGAGAAGTGGTACATGTCTATTCAATGAAGAGGAATATAATAAAGCAGGAGTATACCACATCACACTCAATGTTTCGATCCCTGCTATACCAACGTATATGGTTGAACACGCGTATATAGAGGTCATAGAGTCCGAGCCCTTTGCCTACATAGAGGGCGGTATGTCTAGAGCTGTCCCAGTAAACCAACGTATTCATCTGAGCGCTAAAGTGCTTTATTTTGAAATATCTTCAAAGTTGAATTACATTTGGAAGAGTAACAGGTACGTTCAGTCACTGGTCAACGGAGAATGAATGCATGTTATTCCCAAATTCTACGCAAATTTAACATATGACAGGGTTTACTTGTATTGGTGGATTTTTGTTTACAGTTTAGGATTTGAAATGCAAGGTCATAACATTTCCTACATGATAGCAACTCCTGGAATCTATGATGTGACTCTCACTGTTTCCAAAAATGGTAGAAAATCGAGCTTTACACAGTCGCTCATTGCTGATGTCGGGATGAAAACCGAAAGTACCTCTTTCATAAGGTATGGACCTCCAGATTGATAACTTGATTTTGGATTTGTTTTTTTCAAATTTGTAAAAATTCATGTATCGCTTATAATTGATAAACTGCGGGTGCAGTTTCTATGATTATTCTCAAGGAATGTAATTCTGCCAAGTAAGTTCAATAACTCTTTTATCAGATAGTTAAAACTTGTGTTAATCTCATATATATTTTATTATTATCATATCATACCATACTCAATTATGAATGATCGTACAATTCAATACATGGTAAGTATTAAAGCAAGATTTAGGAAATATTTGGTCACAAAGCACTTAACTTGCGGTCGAAGTGATATACATGCACAAACAGTTATAGAAAGTAATTTATATAAATATTGAATATATTAATATGATAGATATTGTTTAAATATGTCCATATAAAACTTCTATACATGCACAATATTAATTGCATATTTACATTTCAAATATTTGTGCTTATCATATCTTTAAAAATTGTAATGATAGTCATTTCCTCATGAATGTTTTGAAGATGTGAATAATGCACGTATAAATCTTCATAAATATAGTGTTTCTAGTTTACCGACTAGGAATTTCAACAACAGGAATATAGAATGTAATATTACGAAATAAACTGATGTTAAAAATGCATCATTTCACACTAGCATACTTTTCATGAAGCGCTGATGCGAAATGAGATTTATTTCTTTTAAAATAAACATGTGCGTTAACATAGCTATCAATATTTGTGAGAAATGTGGTTCATTCACTACACAATAGTTATAAATTGACACCGAACACAATATTTCCAAATGTTCATGAAATGCCAGCGATGTTAACATTTCGCGTTTACGACATTAGCAAAACATCACACAAATAACAGGCACAGAGCTGAAATTGAGTTGATGTACTTAAAGTTCAGTATAAATGATGAAGCTGTAGATATTAGGTACATGTAATGTATTATTATCTTTTAAATTTGAACAATTCAAAGAACTTATTAAAAACAGATAAACAAGAAGTAGACAAAGACAGTTTGTCCTGCATCAGAAAAATCGTCAATCAACACCCCCCCCCCCCAAAAAAAAACCCCCCCCAAAAAACACAAACAAACAAAAAAAAAAAAAAGAAAAAAGAAAAGAAAACCAACAATCAAACAGACATGATTTTGGTTTCAGAACACAGGTGCTTGTGAACCAAGTATGTCCGACCCCCATCCCTCGTTGACAATGTATTTGGGTATTCAGCGTATAGTTTTTGCCACAAAATATAAGAATTCCTATTGTTATACCTCATGTGAGCTGAAATATCTTTCAACTCACATGGGCTTTTCTGATCACATGCTTACTAGCGTCCATCTGTCTTTCCATAAACTTTTCACATGTTCATCTTCTCCAGAACCACTGTGCCAGATTCAATCAAACTTGCCACAAATCATCCTGGGGTAAAGCGGATTCAAATGATTAAATAAAGAGTCGTGCTTCTTTGAAAGGGAAGATATTCAAGAAAACACAAAAATAAGAGGGGTCATCTAAATGAACCATTGAGTTCGTAAAATGGAAATTTACACGAAGACTTCCCGATATAATGTAAATTAACTTTTGTTCAAATCATGACCACTGGGGTAGGGTAAGTCCACAACTGGGGATCACATTCTACATGCAGATAAAAAGTAAAAATATTTACAATTTTTCTCAAGAACAAGACGACGATTAGTAATATTAGCATGCAAGAATCCCCGGATAGTGCCGATTATATTGATCCTTGGGAGGAGGGTTGTTGCCCACAATATGATATTAATGGTGTACATACGAATACATGTATATAGGCCAAAGCTTTTAAAAATTTCTCAAGAACACTAGTACCATGATTAGTCATAAATTGTTAATATGCAGGCACCCCCGGATAGTGCAGATTCACCTTTCTTCAAATGGTGACCCCGGAAGTAGAGTTGTGGTACGATTGTGGATCAAAGTTTGGACAACTTCACAGAGCGCGGCTGAAACCTTCATCAACCATACAGCGACGTTTACGCGATTTTAACAATTTTACTTTATTTCAAGGTGCGTTGTGAATTGTCTGCATTTGGAGAGGGGTATTTCGCCTCGAATGAAAATGGCACTGGTATATGATTGTGAAGACTGCTCCAACACAAATGGAACCCGCATAAACCACTGGTCTCTCTTTAACGGATCGGAAGAGATCATCCTACAAAACAGCACGCTCACACGTAACAAAATGTTTCTCTTTATATTTATATGTATTCTATTATTACTGGCTGTGGTGCTTCACGTTACAAAATTCTACGTACAGTAAAACACTTATAACCAATTCAGGCCTCAAGACCATAAACTGATTGTAGACTTAAGCCAAAATTTAAAACAGTGCTGGTGTATACAAAAAATCAAATACAAACTGAAGAAGTTTAGACATGAATAAATTCTCAGTTTAGGGTCTTGAGGCAAGGCTTATTGTTAAGTGATATATATTCCTTTATGAGAGGGGACAATGATAATTGTATTGGATATATATTTTATATTGCTTATACGAGTTATGAGATGGATAACTTTTCGTTTTCTTCACCTTTCATATATCAAAGTTTGTTTAGAACAGACTGTATTTCGTTGACCCTGGAGATTCGTTGAAACTGCGTTTTACTGTTTATTGAAAATTTCTTATCTCCGTTAAACATTAAAAATATTCAATATCGTTTGTATCAATACTTCGAACATCAATCCTTTTATTGTCTAATTCCGTCGATCATACATTTTCTTTGCCTGCTCAACACTCCTCGCCAATCCACTACACAAGCATTTCTCGATATCTAAAGTTTGGATGGGAATATGTACACCGATTTCATGCTTTAAAAGAGGGACGGAAGCTGATTCTGAAAGAATGCAAATTCTTACTTGCCAATATAATCGGTGAAACTATATGTTTCCAAACATAGTATCAAATTGATAGTATATCACAAATAATAGTAACAGGCAAATGGTTTTTTTGATAAAGGTCACTCAAGGCTATTTTGAAGTCAAGGCCATTCAGAAGAAATACTCTATATATTTGTTAATTCCCCTTACTAGGGTCACACACTTCACTTTAGTTTTCATAGGCTCTCTTGTCCGTTCCGCGTTCTACCAACACCCCTAATTTGTAGTCTATATACTAATTTTGAATGCCATGCTTTTAAGTAGCATTTACATTGTCTTCTACAATGGTCTGTTTACATGTCTTATCACGTCGTACGTATAAACATTCTTAATTACAATATTTTGCCGCGGTATATTACCTTACCACAAAAAGACTCAGTTTGCTTTTCATTAAAAAAAAAATGGAAAATCGCCAAGCGCCAACTTGTTCGCTCAATATCTCTATCTTTCAAAAGAAATACATAGTACCTAAATAGTCTAGTTCAAAACTAGGTAATTTTTTCCGGACGAGGATCCGTGTACAACTGTAGTAAAAGTTACGCAGGACGAAAAAAGGGATATAATGCATATATTTACACACACTTCCTTATCAAGGTCATGGCTATGACATCAACTTTTATTTAAATTGTTTATTTGTTTTGAGTCTGCCAATGAAATCCTTAATAGGGCATGCTTAAATACTACCCAACTTTTGTATAAGATTAAAACAACTTCTCTTAAAACTCTTTTTTAATTACCTTTCCAATATCCACAAAGTGGGGGACACATTAGTTTTGAGAGAAAACACATTAGAAGCGGACACAGAGTATAGACTTGTATTTACGCCACCCTCCTGGGACATATCGTCTCCAGAAGGACTTGTCATGGAGTTTCGAACAAGTACAGCGCCTTCTGGCGGAGTTTGTAATGCTACTTACCTTTCAGGTATGACGCATTGTCTTTTGACATTAATAATTTCTGCTAAAGTTAAAACATGGAAAAAAGAATTATAGAAGATTGCACTTTCTATGATTCTCTCTATTGCAGTTTTCTCATAAAGTTTCTCTGCATTGTAGTCGTTATTATAAATGACCTTTAAGCAGTATTTTCTATACACTGGTTTTGACTGCGGTTAACTCCGTTTACCTGATCAGGATATGGGGCTCACGGCGGGTGTAACCGGTCAACAGGGGATGCTTACTCCTCCTAGGCACCTGATCCCACCTCTGGTGTGTCCAGGGGTCCGTGTTTGCCCAACTATCTATTTTGTATTGCTTGTAGGAGTTATGAGATTGACCACTGTTCGTTATCTTCACCTTGCATTAAGTAGGCGATGAAATAAATTAGACAATACCTTGCTTGAATGTAATGTCTCATGTGTCGAAAGTGTTCCTTATTTAGCATTGTTATCATGTTTCAGACAATGTTGCAATAACTGCAACGTGTTCCGGTTGGCAGAACGGATGGGGTGAAAAGGTTCCTTTAAGTTATCAGTACGAGACAAGCACTAAGCGAAGATCATCATTCAACACAAATGGCAGCATCGTCAATTATCTCTACAGAGGATGTAAGTCTAAATTATTTCTCTAGGGGTTGTTAATCTGAATTATCTCTACAGGGATGTAAGTCTGAATCATCTTTACAGGGGATGTAGGTCTGAATAATCTCTGCAGAGATGTTAGTTTGAATCCTCTCTACAAAGGGTATAAGTCTGAATTATCTCTACATGGAATTGAAGTCCGAATTATCTCTACAGGAGATGTAAGTCTGAAGTACCTCAACAGGGATATAAATCTGGAATATCTCTACAGGGATGTAAGTCTGAATTATGTCTACAAGGATGTTAGTCTGAATTATGTCTACAGGGGATATGGGTCTTATTTATCTGTAATTTGGAAGGATATTTGTGTTTCTGAATCATTTCTACATAAGAGATAAATGTGAGGATTATCTTGAGTGGCGATGCCACTTTGTATGTCTGAATTATCTCTACAGGAGTGTACATCCGAAACATCACTTCAGATGGTGTAATTGAAAGTAGCGCATACCGCATGATACAGAATAATTTATTTCCGTGTGTTAAATTTCTGCGTGTTTAAACTGGCTTATCTGTGAGGTCTCGACTTGCCTTTGACGCTTTATCATTCTTTCGTTTTAGACAGATAATAAATTCGTAAATCAAATGTAAATCTACGTAATTATAGCTGATGGCATTCATCTCGAAACAAAATGTCATAGAGTGATACATTTGATTATAATTTGATACAAGCCATCTTTAAAAAGCCATCTCTTCTTTTTCAAAATCGAGATAATTTATATTTCATCAGATTGTACCCGGTGGCTTATATTTTTCCTCGTAGACTTTTTAAAATAATTGTTTTATGTAGTTTTTCAACACGATCTTTCTTAGAATTTTGTTTTGTATTATTCTACTTATTCAAACCAACCACATGTGTTCTGGAGGGTCCAATATTGTTCTTCCTTTTACTTTCAAACATTTATAACAAATAAATTTTACAAGCATTTTACTTCTGATAAATCAAGCACATATTTAACTTTAACAAATTAATGAATTTAAACATACATAAATCAAATGATATCTATTGTATATTGTGTTTTAAAGATGTTCAAATAAACTTTTTCCCGTTTAAAAAACTACTTTTTCAAACATTCTATTTGTGCTCTATATATGAATCATACAAACATTCGTAAATAGTTTACTTGATAAGTTGATACAGATGGAGGTAATCAACTTCCCTATAAACTTTCATTTCCTCGAATCAGACCGTTCGCGGTAGGTCATAGAGCATTCGCTTCGTAGCCGGGATATTGTGAGTTCGAAGCACACTCGTGTCAATTACGTGCGTCAAATCTATGACGTAAACATAGGCAGTTATTGCTCAGGCCTTCATAAAACGCTCAGCATTTAGAAGTGAGAACCACAGGTCTTTTGCATATTACCTTGAAAACGGAGGTCGCGGCAGGCATGGAGACGTTAAAGTACCCTGACTGTTACGACACTGAGCTCTAAGCTTATGTATCTATTTTAGATTGCTTATAGGATTTATGAGATTGATCACTGTTCGTTATCTTCACCTTTCATATGTCTATGTTTGTGGCCATTCATCTATAGATGGTGAACTTTTCAATATCAGTACTACTATAAAAAGAAGCTCTTGACGGAACGAACAACAACATCCCCCAAAATCTATCTTGTCCATAATTCTTGAATTAAAAAAACTATGATGTGTTTATGAAAAACTGATGCCCCGTATTACAGTGATTATGGTACCCAATGAAATGTCCTGTCTTTTTAAAGAATACACACATGCACTATGAAAATCCTGTCACTAACCATTCAAACGTCGTGGCCTGTGTTATTTTTTTTTTCAAAGTAGGTCAAACCCACAGGCCATGAAGTGAAAGAATTTGCTACCAAAGGAAAGGTCATATCAGAATTAAATGCTTTCGTCATAAAGTATATCGTAACATGCATTTATGGAATAGAAAACAAGACCTGTATGAAAATCTGTGATAATGTGTTAAGGTGGGATTCATCTAAACCTAGTAAAAACAAAACAGTTTGTTTTTAATTTTTCAGTTGAGAGGTCCGTATTTGAATTACATATTCAGGTGGGAGACCCTTCGCATTCAGATTGTGTGTTGTTTCGTATCAAAATCTACGACCACTTTGGTGACTATGGGTTGTTTGAGAAAAATTTCACAGTAAGTATACATGTCTCCATTTATACTGTAATTGTCGACACTAAATTTTCTAGTTAACAGTCAGACAATTACTATCTGCAAGTTAAATGTTGAAAAATCCCATGAATCAGTGCATGCCATCGTCTAATCATTGGCAAAGTTTGACAAATCTAAAGCATGTATATAAATATATATTTCGATACAGAAATAATCACAATTTATTAAAACAAACCTTCTACTTGAGAAGAAAAAAATGCCTTCCTCTGGCCTTCAATTCTACATTTAGATATATCGACGATGTCCTATCTATTAACAATAATAATTTTCTTTCATATGTCGATTTAATATATCCCAGTGAACTCAAAAGAAAAGATACCACAGAGTCGTTCATTTCTGCTTCATTCTTAGGGGTCATCCATAATTGTCAACCATTTTCCAAAGTGTGCAAAAAGCACGCTCGGGGTGGGGGTGGGGTAAAAAAAATCGACAATTTTATCGTACGCTCTTTTTTCTCTTGGTAGTTTTAGACAAGTCAGACTTATAAACTAAATAAAGCATCAGTGTTCTGGACAATGTTTCATTACTATTTATTCCAGTACCTTACACAACAGGGAAAAAAGTTGCTATGTAACACCGTAACAGTCCTGGTCCCTTATAAATTTTCAATTATGAACAAAATACTAGAACCAATACCTGAGAGCATTTAAAGCAAACTCACAGTTTGTTTGAAAACTGAATTTGAAACCTCAGTTTGAAAAAAATACAAATATGAAACTATTAAAAAAATTATCAGTCACCCGAGTCAACATAACCAGGTAGTTTATACTTGTTAAAAATAAATTACAGCATGTACAGGGAATGGATAAATATACATGTAGCAATATTTGCTTGTTTCCGTATCGTTATGTTGTATTTTTATATAATTTATGGTTGTAATATATATGTTGGTTATGAATAAAATATTGAGTATTAAAGGTAAACTAATAAAATTACAAAAATGAATGCATTTTGATGCAGTAAATGATTTTACCTAATGAATTTGCATATCAAACAAATGTATGAAAAGCAAATTGAAATAAAAATATAAATTCAAGTTTCTACTATCTAGAATCCTTCTATACATGTTTTTTTTTTATTTTCATTCCCTGTTTAACAAGAAAAAAGCATTTTTAATACTCCACTGTTAATGCTGATAGTTTGTCTTAATAAGTTTATAAATGCACATTTAAAATACAAAAGTGTAATGCCTATATAAAAAAAGACGACAAGATAAGACAGAGACATCTTTATTTTTTTCTATAAAAACAAAAATCTATTATATACACAAGATTTACACATTTATAAAACATTATATCATTCATATATAACAAGAAATACGGGTACCAATATTAAATACCTCATTGATTGAACTAAATTGCTCATAAACATGATTGTCGATCTTGTTGTTGGAAATTTGAAAATGGTTGATGTACACTTTTTGAGGGGGGTGGGGTGGGGGTGCATTTTGCACACTTTGGGAAATGGTTTACAATTATGGATGACCCCTTACATATTTTATCGAAAGTAGATATTAACGCCAAACTAACAACTCGACTTTATAACAAACAGGGTGATTTCAGTTTCTCCATCGTCAACTTCCCATCTTTATGTAGCAATATTCCATTATCACCTGCATATGGAACTTATATTTCTCAACTGATTCAGCAGAAAGCTCAAGTGAGCTTTTCCGATCGCCTGTTGTCCATCGTCTGTCCGTCTGTAAACGTTTTACATTTTCGACTTCTTCTCCAGAACCACTGGTCCAATGATAACCAATCTTGGCCAAGAGCATCCTTGGGTAAAGGTCTTTCAAGTTTGTTAAAACAAAGGTCCATGCCCCCTTCAAAGGGGCGATAATCAAAACAATGCAAAAATAGGGTGGGTTCATTAAAAAATCTTCTTCTCAAGAACCACTGGGCCAGAAAAGCTGGAATTTACATAAAAGCTTGCTAACATGGTGCAAATTCAAGTTTGGTAAAATCATCTTCCCCAGGGGTAGGATGGGTCCATAACAAGGGATCAAAGGTTTACATACAAATATCTAGGGAAAATCTTTGAAAATCTTCTCAAACACTACTGGGCCAGGAAAGTGGAAATTTACATGAAAGCTTCCTGACATCGTACAGATTTAGCTTTGTTAAAATCATGGCTCCCGGGGGTAAGATGAGGCAACAATAGGGGACACAATTTTACGTGCAAATATATAGGGGAAATCTTTTAAAATATTCTTCTTAAAAACTACTGGGCCAGGAAAGTGGAAATTTAAATGAAAACTTTCTGATATAGTGTAGATTCAAATTTGATAAAATCATTTCCCCCGGAAGTAAGGTAAGGCAACAATGGGGGATCAAAGTTTTACATATAAATATATAGGGAAAATCTTTAAAAATCTTCTTCTCAACAAATACTGAGCTAGAAAATCTGAGATTTACATAAAAGCTTCCTGAAATAGTGCAGATTCAAGTTTGTTAGATTCATGACCCCTGGGGTTAGAATGGGGCCACAAATAGGGGATCAAAGTTTTACATAACTAATAAATAGGGAAAAATTCCTTAAAATTGTTCTCCTTAAGAACCATCAGGCTAAAAAAGTTTCCTGATATAGTGGAGATTCAAGTTTGTAAAAGTCATGGTCCCCGGGGGCAAGATGGGGTCATAGTAGGGAATCAAAACTTTACATACAAATAGATAGGGAAAATCATTAAAAATCTTCTTATGAAAAATCACTGGCCAGAAAAGTTTACATTTACATGAAAACTTCATAACATAGTGCAGATTCGATTTTGTAAAAGTCATGGTTCTCGGGAGCAGGTTGGGACCACAATAGGGATCAAAGTTTTACATGCGAATATATAGAAAAAATCTTTAAATATGAGCATAGGTGGCTCAGGTGAGCGATGTGGCCCATGGGCCTCTTGTTAAATTGAGGCAACCTTCTGACAAACCAGTTTATGGTGGAGGGGTTTCAACAGTCTCCTTTACAATCAGTATTTCACAAATTCTATGGTCGTTATTACGATCTAGTTTGCCAATACAACATATCATTGGGTCAAATGCTGCCTGACGTGTTTCATACCGATTGTTACGCCTATCTTGGCACACTGATTTTGACTACAGATAACTCCGTTTACTTGATCAAGATATAGGGCTCACAACGGGTGTGACCGGTCGACAGGCGATGCTTACTTCTCCTTGGCACCTAATCCCAGCTCTGATAAGTCCAAGGGTCCGTGTTTGCCCAACTATCTATTTTGTATTGCTTGTAGGAGTTATGAGATTGATCACTGTTCGTTATCTTCACCTTTCATTGTCAATCTAAATGATTTTCTTCAATGTCTTAATTACATCATTGCTTTCTGAACAGGTGGAAACACCATCCTCCTATTTTCCCGGACATAAGAGAAACACCAGCAAAATCAACAACCTACTAGAGGATTTTCGTAAGAAAGTCAGGAATATCAGAAGCGGAGGGGACATCATCAGAACTTTTCGATACATTGGATCAGTTGCATCTATGATTGTTGATTACTCAAATGTAAGGCGATGTGCTTAGCATAGTAATTATCAATCTTTTATTGCATCTATATTTCTCTTCTTTGTTACTATGTCCAGTTAGTTTGAAAATTTTAATATGCTAAACTAACTTTAAGTTTCTGTGTTTGGGTCCTATTTCAGACAACATATGCAACGAGTGATGAGGATATTATCCTCGGGAGGACCGCGAAAATCAAACTCGACACTGAAACAGAAGTAGAAAAGCTGTACAAAAGTGTAAGTTCCCGAAAGTACACATGATATCATGATTTCATCAAAAACCAAAAGTATTTATTCCATGGAAATCCGGGTTAGAATCGTTCGTCAGTACCCCTTGCTTGTTGTAAAAGGCGACTAAATGGGACAGTCCTTCTGATGAGACCGAAAAAGCCCGAGTCCCCGTGTCACAGCAGGTGTGACACGATAAAGGCCCCTCCTTGCTCAAATGCCATAAGCGCAGAGCAAAGGCCTAAATGGTGCAGCCCTTAAACTGCAATGGTGACGTCTCCATATGAGTGAAATATTCTCGAGAGGGACATTAAACAATATACAACCAACCAAGCAAAAGTATCTAAACCAATAGCTATGAGAAATATGTTTTACCGTTAATTCCTGTGACGAAATTGTACAAGGAAAGTCAGTTTTATAACTAACCAACGCTGAAAGCTTTAATGGACTTTTCCAGTTGAAGTTTGTTCATCTTTAATCTGTAACATATTTTCCATTTCTCCAAAATTACTAGGCCAATTTTAACCAAACATGCTATGCATCATCCCTAAGTAAAGAACCATCCGATTTTGATAAACAACTCGTTTAGACATTGACCCTTATAAACAGAGATACATTCCATGATCCAGTACATATTTTATCAAGCCCCTTTACTTACTCCTCACGAAAATATTTACTGCTGTGATGGAGAAAATTCAAACGTATTATGCCATAACAAATGCGAGAAGTCAAATGTGGATTCTTAAAAATTGAAAAGATTTAGTAAATTTTAAATCACATAACGTTTTAAAAATAGATATTATAACACGAATTGTGTTCGTTAATAATCTGACCTTCTTATTTTCTTACGAGGTACAATTTATTTAAAAGTTTCTACATGAGAAAAAAAAATCTCTTGCTGACGACGTTTTCTTTATCATATCTCGATTCGATATATCTCTGTGAACTTGAAGTAAAAGACACCGCAGAGTCTCCCACATCTGCTTCTCACTTGCATATTCTATAGAACATATTTGTTAACGGCAAACTAACAACTCAACTTTATGATAAACGGGTTGATTTCAGTTTCTTGATCCATCATGAACTTCGCAGAAATATTTTATTATCAACGTACCAAAGGAATAAATCATAAATGAAACATATACAGGTGATAATGTAATAATGGTACACAAATATGGAAATTTGACGATGGAGAAGCTAAAGCTATCTTGTTTGTCATAACCTTCTGTTGTTAGTTTGTTGTTGATAACTATTTTCAATAATACATTCAAACATGTGACAGTAATAAGGTGATATTGGCTAAGCTCACATAAAGCATGCTTTGAGGCCTAATTATGGAAAATCGTTAGTTAATTATCATGTTTATTTGTAGGTCGTGTCAGAAATGCTTGGAATTATGTTAGAAGAATCGGTTAATTGCATGAATCGGAGTGAGGCTTACAGATTTTATAGTTTGGCAGATTTGCAAACAGTATTAAGTTCAATCGATTCTTTAGTCAGAATTCCAAGTTACCTGGATTTTCACACATTAGTAAGTAATTCTATAAAATCTATCATACGGTCACTTTTCCAATGCTGTTATTATGTCTCGCCTTCTCAGAAGGGGGGGGGGGGTATTGCGTTAGTGTGAATTTTCTTCGTTTGTGATATTTGATATGTGAGTATACCATGATATACGTGTGTCATTTTGATGACCTTTTATGTAAAGGTGAATTAAGATAATTTTGGGGGCATTTTTAGTCCGAACTATAACTTTTTTGTCGTTTGACCTAGGAAGTTGATATTGGTATGTTGATAAAACAGGACAATACAGTATGTTGCGTGTCATTTTTACCTTCAAACTTAACCTTTCAAATACAGTTAAATACAGTAATATAATTTTGGGGGCAATTATTGTCCGGACCATAACTGTTTCGTATTTTGACTTAGACCTTCGATTTTTGGTATGTTGGTAAGTTTCATTTACTATTAGATGTAAAACTAATACGGTACAATTTTGATGCACCAGATGCGCATTTCGACAAATAATGTCTCTTCAGTGATGCTCAACCGAAATTAACAACACTCTTTCTTAGTTGAAACACATAGATAATTGCTAACTGTTATGTGCAGTAACTCTTAATTTTACACTTTAAACATGATCCCTAAAAGTGTTAAAAAGTATGGAAAGGGAGATATCAGTTTTAGGTTGCTAAAAAATTGTTCCTAGTTTTATTCACTCCTAATTAAAAGTCCTATTTAGCTGTTTTAAGCGATCCTCGGCCATCATATTCCTTAAACAACCGCCGTTTGTTTTCGTATATATATAAGTTATTTTGAATTGTCATATGACTTGTTGTTTTCGAATAGCCTGTTACCTGTAAAAGGTGAATATAACGAACGGTGATCAATCTCATAACTCATGTAAGCGATACAGAATAAAGAGTTGGTCAAACACGGATCCCTGAACATACCAGAGGTGGTATAAGATGCCTAAAAGAAGTGAGAATCCCCTGCTGACCGGTCACACCCACCATGACCCTAAATGTCTTGATCAGGTAAACAGAGTAATCTGTAGTCACAATCGATGTGCCAAGAATGGCCTTACAATCGGCATAAAACACTACAAACAGATTTGACCCAATGATAGGCTGTATTGCAAACTAGATCATTATAACGACCATACAATTTCCGAAATGTAGATTTTAAACAAGACTGTTGAAACCCCGTAACATCAGTTTGTTTGATCCAGAAGCCTGTCTCGATTTGAAAACTGATCATACGCAGAACAAGCCTTTGCGTATCGAATCAGTTGAGAGATACAGACACCATATCCAGGTGATAATAGAATATTTCTTAGTAAATATGGGAAGAGTGAATGGTGATCAATCTCATAACTCCTATAAGCAATACAAAATAGTTGGGCACACCAGAGGTGGGATCAGGTGCCTAGTAAGAGTAAGCATCCCCTGTCGACCGGTCACATCCGCCGTGAGCCCTATATCTTGATCAGGTAAACGAACTTATCCGGAGTCAAAATCAGTGTGCCACGAACGGTCTAACAATCGGTATGATACACGTCAGACAGCATTTAACCCAATGATAGTTTGTATTGGCAAACTAGATCGTAATAACGACCATAGAATTTGTGAAATGCTTATTTTAAAAGGAGACTGTTGAAATCCCTCCACCATCAACTGGTTTGTCAGTAGACTGCCTCAATTTAACAAGAGGCCCATGGACCATATCGCATAGATGACGAGCTCTCGAAAATTCAATCTGTCTAATTAATGATGTGATCTTTAACTTCAAGATTAAGATAAATCGACGACGTTTTATCTATTTACAACGTTCACATTCATAAATATGTCGATTCAATATATGCCAGTGAGGTCAAAGTAAAAGACAACACAAAGTCTTTCAATTCTGCTTCATACTTGGATATTTTATTTACATGTAACATATATGATAACAGCAAACTAACGGCTCAACATTCATTTCAGCTTCGCCATCGTCGACATTGCATTGAAGTATTTCATAAATCGCTGAAATTAATATAAACTTTTATTAACTAAGCATCACTCTCTAACGTTAGATAAAATTCAATATTGAGCACAAAGAAAATCAAAATTTATGGATTCCAATTAATGTCCATACCGGAGGTTGAAAATTATGACCTTCGGAACCAAATCTGTCAAAATTTGATATCGTTTCTCATCATTTGGCGAAAATGAAGTCGAAATTTCGAGATTATGTAGAATTATCTCGAGATATTGAGATCTTTTCTCATCAGATCTAGAAATTTCTATAGTTCGAGTTTCAATTTCGTAATCGCGATTAAAAAACCCCAAGTTTTCCTTGATACTTATCAGCTGTTGTACACATCATCTGTCTTTCATAATTTCAGATTGTTTTAAAAATCAATCCATATAGAAAATTTTTTCCATAGTCATGTATTTGATTTTGCAAAATCGATTTTATTTGAAATCATGATTTTGCTTAATTGCTGTATGACATGTTTCATGCCAACTGAGGCCGTTCTTTACATGCTGATTTTGAATGCAGATTACTCCGTTTACCCTATCGATGTATATGGCTCACGGCGGCTGTGACCGGTTAACGGGGATGCTTGTTCCTCTTAGGCACCTCATAGCACCCCTGGTATGTCCAGAGGTCCGTGTCTGCCCTACTCTTCATTTTGTATTTTTTATAGGAGTGATGAGATAGATCACGGTTCTTCACTTTTTCTTTTGATAATAATATTTTTGTTTTATTTCAGGAACGTGCACTGGATCTATTCTTGGAGGTATCTTACTGCTATACAGACAGAATAAAGAGGATAGAATCGCCATTTCCAAATCACTATATTGACAAGATAAATGACATACTGATTCGTAAGAACAAAACTTTTATTAAAAGTGCATATGCAATGTATGGTATATGCAAATTTCGTTTCTCTTTTTAGCTCACCTAAGCCAAATGCTGAAGTGAGTGTTTCTGGTCAGGTTTTGTTTGAGGTACATCTGCCTCTCCTATCTGTTGTTAACTCCCATTTTCGTCTGCTTAAAATACAGAAAATCAAACTTCTTGTGAAGTTATAGGTATCAGTTAAAATATGCACGGAATAGAAATGTTTCTTTTGTATGAACATTATTCACCGGGTACAATCGAAAATATTGTCAACTATTTGATATCAAAAGCGTATAAATTTTCCAACCATTATCAACTATCTCTAAATATTTTGTCAAGGGCATTAACTCCTAAGTGGTATTTTACTTTCATATACATCCATGTCTATTATAAAATGATTTCTCTGATATTCACGTTTGATTTATATATATTTATAAAGTAACAAGTTTTAAATTATTCAAATTAGAAATTGTCATTTTAACCAACTTTTAATTTTGGCTATTACAACGTATGCTGTTTAACCAAGATGTGCAATTTTATAAAGCTGGCATATACATTTGTCTAACATATTTAAGAGGTTGCTTCATATGCACTTTCGTTGGTTATGGATTATATCAGACTATTATATTGAGTGAAAATTAATACTTTTTTCAACTTTAAATCCTTAATATTGCAAAGTCAGTTAAAACCAAATTAAAAAAACTTTTTTAAAGGTGTTAGTCTAAGATTTTTTTCAATTGTGTCTATGTGACATATTCAAGACTGGATTTTAAGATACAGATATTATAGGACCGGGTGTTGAAAAGCCAATTCGTGTTCAAACGTTTTCTTGTATATTGAGTTTGTTCAGACAATTAGCTCTTTGGACCAGGATGGGGATGCAATAAGGGTTTTAAGTTTCACATTGAAACATTCATATAAAGACTTCTTGAGGATCACAGGGCTATGGTTTTTTGATAAAACAAACATACTTAGATTTGCGTAGATGCAAGTGTTTTCAAATATAGTTTATGCAGTCTGTCAAAAATAAATATTGATGTTTGTACTCAGATAACGAAGAGTGATCCTTGGGTTTCAGATTTTGTTCGGATAGCAAATAACCTATTGGATGTAATGGTCCCTAGTACAGTGCAAGATTTAGATGTACCGCTAACGAATCGTACTGTTCTGATTGAAATTATTGACAAGATTGGTACAGAGGAACAGAAATCATCTGTTGGTAAGAATATGACTGCTGACAATTTAAATGGACTGTGGGAAGAAAGAGTGAAGTTGTTGATGATACTACGACAATATGAAAGAAGCATTCAAGTCAAACAAAGAAATATTGTAAGTTCCACAGATAATGAAAGAAAACTCAAAACAATGATCTGTAAACATTATTAAAGATCTTTCTCTACCCTTTCCTGTTTTGAAATTAGTATTTCAAGTAATTTAAAGGAAGCATATTCATTTGTTTTTTTCTGGTCCAATTTGCAGACAAGGAAATACCGTCAACGAATGCAAGACATGATCATGTCAGTCCAAGATTTGACACTCCCAATGCTAGTTACAGGGGAAAGACTTGAGTATGATGAGCCGTTGTTGAAATTAGTGATTGAGAAAACGACGATCCAGAAATTTACTGATGCACATTTACAGAATGGGACAGACGACGTGAAGAATTCATACTTTTATGGGCTTCGAAAGAAAAATGGAACTTTCGACAATCCGAATGCTTTACTTAATGCTATGGTGAGGGATAACTAATCGAATTTATATACTTTGATATGTATCACACCGCACATTAATGTAAGATGTTATTGAACTTTTCTTTGTATTAGATACTTTTGACATTGTTAAATTGTTTTTAAAGCGAGAGAATAATTCAAAACAGTGATTTTGATGTAAAAGTAAAACCTAAAAGTACAGTTTTATTTTTCAGATAATCATTTATAGAAGGAACCCTTACATATTTGGAGCGAATGCAAATTCATTAACATCCGAGATATATGTCTATCACTTTAGCAATGAATACCAGGAAGAGAACAATGATCTTGAGATCGAGTTTAGTTCACGTAACAACGTTCCCATGAATTCGGAGCAACAGGTGTCTATTTTAGGGAATCAGGTTGTCAATTTTGAACTTTTCGTTGAGCACGATGATGATTGTGTTATTATATTCTTGGATCCAATGGACACTAATCCGGAAACTTTAAAACCGCCTTTATTCGAGGTGTATGTGTCACGTGATCAATACCCTTCGCCACAGACGTATACCCCAGACAGAGACTTTAAAAAAATCACACATATTCGAGATTGGGAGGAAAGTCTTGGGTTTAAAATATTTGTACCACCACGGATTTGTTTAGAGGGCAGCTGTTACCTAGGAGTTAAACAATTAACAGGTAAATAATGGAACATTAACCAGTAAATAATACCAACCTACAGATAAGCTAATTACTAATGAACAATTAATAGGTAGCTATTAAACAATCAGAAAGTAAGCAATAAACAATCAACAAATAACCAACAAACAACTAGTATGTAATCATTGTTACCATAGTATCATTCTATTTTAAAGATAATTTGAACTTTATATTTCATAACTAATAAAATTTCTATTGTCAATATTCAGATGAAGGTTTTAAAATGGTTTTAATTTGTTTTTAATCGTGATGAGAATTTGATTGGTTTAAAAAATATTGCATTTTTAAAATCCGTTATGGTGTTAAGATACTGATAAAAGTTCCACATTTAAAATTGTGTTTACATAATCAAGATATAGATCTCAAAGCAGGTGTGATAGGTCAACAAGGGAAGCTTACTCCTTTTAGGTACATGTGCCTAACTCTACCTCAGATGTGTATATAGGGTTTTGTGTTTGTTCTCTTCACAAAAATTTGTGTTTTCAAAATATGTGAGATCATTTTATTTTCTTGTGAAAAACAATTTATTCAAAATCTTTTACATGAGAATAAAACTATTTTTCAACTCAGTATCTAGATTTGATGACGACGATGAAGAGTATTCATTCATATGGCAATTCGATACTAGTACATATATACATCAGTGAACTTGAAATAAGACACCACCGAATATCCCATAGCTGCATTATTCTTCCTATATTTATGAAGCAATATTCCGCTTATGGTTTTATGTTTTTCAACTGATTCGATATTTGAGAACATGTTCTTCCCGTGATAGATGTTTAAATCGACGCATGCTACGGACAAATAAGTTAATATTACAGGGGTTTCAACATTTTCATTTAACGTCGGCATTTCACAAATTCTATGACCTGGTTGTGGATAACTCCGTTCATCAGGATGTTCATGACCATCAACAGTGGATGATTACAAGTTTAAGACACCGGATCCCACCTCTGGTATTTCCAGATGTTCATATATGCCCTTCTCGCAATTCTGTATTCTCTATGGAATTGATGAGAAAGGTCACTTTTGTTTTTCTACGCCTTTTTATTGCCTTTTTAAATATAATTTCAGATAATGAAGATTATATGACCGAACAATTTGACTGCAATATTAGGATAATAACCACATCATGTCGCTCTTGGAACAAAAACAGTCAATCTTGGGAAGGTTCAAGTTGTACGGTAAGTGCAATATAGCATATCAATTGATATCAGATAACTTGATTGCATATAACAATGTAGTTCATTATTGGATAACATAGAACAATACGATTCATTAATCAATAACGGATAATAATACAAGGCATAGTATATAACAATCCCTTAAATAATAACTTAATTAAGCAGGCTGCTGACAAACAAGTTGATGTTACAGTCGTTTTAACAATCTCGCAAATTATGTGGTCGTTACAACGATTTAGTTTGCTAATATAACCTGCCATTGAGATCAAATACTGTCTGATGCGCTTTATACCTATTGGTAGACCGTTCTTCATACAAGGATTTTGGCTACAAACAGCTCCATTTTACTGATCAAGATATATGGTTCACGACAGGTGTTACCGGTCGACAGGGGATGTATGCTTACTCCCCCAATACACCTGATCCCACCTCTGGTATATCCAGAGGGCCGTGCTTGCCAAACTCTTATGGGAATTATGAGATTGATCATTGTTCGTTATCTTCTACTTTTCATTACTCACTGTTTGTTACTTTACGTTTTCATTAATCACTGTTTGTTACCTTTACGTTTTCATTAATCACTGTTTGTTACCTTTACGTTTTCATTAATCACTGTTTGTTACTTTACGTTTTCATTAATCACTGTTTGTAACCTTTACGTTTTCATTAATCACTGTTTGTTACCTTTACGTTTTCATTAATCACTGTTTGTTACCTTTACGTTTTCATTAATCACTGTTTGTTACCTCTACGTTTTCAATTAATCACTGTTTGTTACTTTACGTTTTCATTAATCACTGTTTGTTACCTTAACCTTTTCAAGCGATTATCAATGAAGGTCACACGGACTTGCCAAGAACAACACTTGAATATGAATATTATTTCAAAGGTAAAGCAAGCGAGCAAAAAAACCCATAGCTATACTAAAACAATTCTAGCACTGACATCGGTCAATTAAATTCAATCCAATGACATGAAGCACACCGTAATGGTATGCCATTGGCCTTTTCTCCATTACAAAAGTATGACCTAGAGACCTTTCAAGACTTATAATTATTGAAATAAATTTGATTCATGGTCATGACACACTTGGCTGCCAGCAACTCATATGCCACCCTACACTCTACAACATATCTCAGTATTACAAGTTATGACCAGGAACGCATAGATTCAACATTTTGCTTTCACTTTCACTCTACCTATGTCAACGGTTCATGTTTTATAAAATTCTTATACAGTGTTCAAACCAGCTATTTTAGCATATCCTTTTATTTCCAATTGATGACAAGTACTTGAGTATTTTCAGGATGTCTCTCTTGTAAACTAATATGAAGATCAATTATGAACAAATATCAGCACATGGAAAGTTATTGCGAATTACTCTTTCTGGGTGTAAATGAACTGTTCTGAAAATTATAGTGAACAAATGTGTTCTCTGTGAATGGCATTATAGCCTTAAATTCAGATTTACAGAACTATATATCGGTATGTTAGGTACATGTACGATCGACAATTCTGAGTAAATTTCTTTCGTTCGTTTGCTAGACATATAATGATATTTTTTTTTGTTTCTTAAAAATGTCAGATAGATATCTTCAAAAGACCGAGTCGGTCCTCTCATTAAACATTGCTACATTTTTACGTCTCTTAACAAGTGGTGGTGGTGGTGTGTTGTGGACGTCATCTCAAGAGCTGCAACCCCATCGGTGGGTTGACAAGTTCTAAGTGATGAAGGGTTACTTTAATTTGTAATAAAATGGTGATTACAATATTTTGAGACAAAAGTGTACAGCATATGGTACAATCCTCATTATCTTATGAAAACGTTTTGGATCTCTTTCTGCAGTGGGGTCAGTTTTGAAATTAAGAATTATCATTTTCTTTTGAAATGAATCACATGAAAGGTGAAGATAAAGAACAGTGATCAATCTCATAATTGTTATAAGCAAAAATTGGCAAAAACGGAACCCTGGATATACTAGAGATGGGACCAGGTGCCAAGGAGGAGTAAGTATCCCCTGTTGACCGGTCACATTCGCCTTGGGCCCCATATCTTGATCAGGTAAACGGAGTTATCCGTAGTTAGTCAAAATCAGTGTGCAAAGAACGGTCTAACAATCGGTATGAAACACGTCAAACCGGATTTGAACTAATGATATGTGGTATTGACAAACGAAATCGTTATAACGATATCAAAACTAGACTTGTCATTTTCTTTTGAAATGAATCACATATAAAACTATGATTTGAAGTTGACATTTCTAGCAAATTCAATTTGCTACTGGGCGTATTTTGTTCACTTCAGACCTAAATATACTGTTATACATGTATACTAGCTGAAAAAACTGCGTATACTTAAAAGTTACATAAAACCATAAGTATTCTTTAAACATAGTTTTAATATACTAAAACGCGTGTTTCAGTAATCAATTTTTTTATTATCGCGTTTCATTCGCCACAATAACCAAATCACATTTTTCTGGAGTTTCGAGCCTAAGCGACCCGTGTTTAGTAATCGATTAGAATTTATTGCATTCATTGACAGTATAGAATGTATAACAGAAAAACATTGGTTTTGGAATGAAATGTTGATTGAGAGATGCCTCGCATGATTTAAAATGATCGTTTGCGTGCCATTGGGGTGTTAGAATCTGGGATGTATCAAAGTAATGTGACAAGACAGTTGGGGGTTCATATTAAAGCTGTAAATGCTTTATGGGGACGATAATAACAAATTGCCAAAGTTCGAGACCGTCCATGATCAGGACGCCCGCCTGTGACATCACGTAGGCAAAAAACATATACAGACGTCACATTTGCGTGATCGATTCCAATCGCTTCTTCGACCGCTAGAAGCATCCATGGAATCGACGGACAAGTCCTCGTACTGTATGGAACATACTGCGGGAGGCCAACGTCCGTCCTCAACGTCCTGCTACCCGTTCTGCTCTACTCTCGTGTCCCCATGTTTTAAGATTGGCGTGGTGTAGAGGCATCATCGTTTGAATAACAGAGATTGGGTGGAAGTTCTGTTTACGGACGAGCCGAAATTTCATCTCGAAAGCAGTGACAATTGTATTCCGACTTACCGTCGTGCCGGAAAACGTTATTCTGACGCCTGCGTGATTCAGCATCGCCAATTCGGACAACACACAACCGTATACCGCATGCATTGTTTGTTACGAAGTACAGCAGCAAAACGTGAATGTGCTACCGCGGCCTGTGATGTCACTGGATTTATCACATATAGAACGTGTTTGGGATGAAATGGAATGACTTTTATGTCAAGAGCCATCCCTGTTATGCTGGATGAAGCTTTCTTTATTGTGCATATGACGGAACATCCAATAGGCATTTCTGCATAACCTGATTTGTTCAGTGCGTCGTAGATGTGAAGAATGTATCGATGCGAATGGCGGTCATACACGCTATCAGTGGCTGTTCGTATCAACCATAATGGACATAACTCGTGATTTGATAGTTAAATTGAAAGACAGTGTATTCCATTAGTAACATAATGCAACATAACATTTCAGTTATGAATCTATAAATAAAATGACCAAACTACATAGTTTCTTTTTTTCGCTGGTATATAAATCAAATTTTACTATATTGATCACTTGTCTCATTTTGTACTCTAGCTTATGTAATATTTAATAAATAGTGCGTTTTTGAATTGTCAATTATATGTGCAAAGTTTATTTGCTAGCTGTCCCGAAAAGAAGAATATTTTAATAGAGTGCATTTTTGGGATATTGACAAAACAATCATCCCACAGTAGGCCATAACAAACAAAAATTTTCTTGCCCTTTTTTCATAGTCGGGTACATTTTCCTATATTCAGTAATAAACTATAAGTACGTAGTACATGTATCTGAAAAGACTGATTGTTTTGCTGTTTTCCGCTACACTCAACAATTTTTCAGTTATCTGGTGGCGCCCAGTTGTTATTGGTGGAAGAGAGAACCCAGATAAAAGTATATGGGAAGAGACCACGGACCTTCCGAAAGTAAACTGGGAAATTTTCTTACTTACTGGCGCGAGCAGGATTCGAACCCGCGCCGACCAGAGGTGGAAGTCTGTATGATTTTGAGCGCGATGCTTTAACCCCTCGGCCACTGACAAAAAGAAAGTGAAATTCTTTGATATTGACATATGACACACGACAACGGACAAAAGCATATCGATATAGGTCATGACTCAGGTTACCTAAAATCTATCAACCCAAAACATTTCTATATAATTGTTGAACTCATCATATTCTATCCCTATTTAGCGCAGTGATGTTGACAGAACACCCTTGGTAAAACCTTGTCGAAATTCACACCATAGTGTTCGATGGTAAATACATTTAATCGCCTTACCTGCCGTGCTTTATCTGTTTGTAGGTCTTGCCAATGTCAACTTTACATTCTACAGTATGCAGATGCAGCGGACAGACATTTTCCTCTACTGTTCTTGTACCATTCAATAGAATAGATTTTGAAACAGTATGGAGTAAATTTGATCCGGAAAATGCTGCAGTGTATGGTTCCCTGATTATTTTATTGGTCGTTTACGTGATAACATTATGCTTCCTAAGGAGAGAAGACAAGAAGGATGTTGATAAGGTATACTCTAATGAAGTATGCGAATCAGGTTTCGTGTATAAATCCATATTTAAAAATCTTATATATTATTATTGTATAACAAAAAAGAACATTATAATTTTTTTTTAGATGAATGCCCATTTACAATATCATAGATTTATGTTGTACATGCAACCTCACAGCTCAAGCATTTTTGTTTATCTGTTCTAGTGGAGAATTTTCTTTCTTTGTGACAATGACCCAGATGATGACTATTTCTACATGATAACCGTACACACAGGTTTGCGTCCACAAGCAGGAACAACTTCTAATATCTATTTTGTGCTCAATGGATCTGAGGATGATAGTGGGATTCGTGTTCTCAGCGATGGCGAACAAACGGTATTGATCACACAAAGAAGTTTGTGTAATGCCTTAATTCAGTTTTACCTCACCTGGATTCTAACCTCAGGATAATTGTTTGATTTGTGTCCGTGATTACACGTAGTTTCTCTCGTATTTTACTTCTCCTATACCAAAGGTTTGATCAATTTCAACCTAATTTAATACCAAACACGTTTGAGTAGAACATATTTCAATTCGATCAAAATATACAATTTTGTCTAAGCGAAAATTATTAGAAGCAGTAAAACTAGGATGATCCGACTTCAACTTTTCTCGGATATCTTAAAACCAAAGTAAGGGATATTTAATTAAAAGTGTCAGTTAACGAAGAAGGGTGTTTGTTTTTTCAAAACATGGCCCCAATGGTTCGCAACAGTAGTGCAAAGTGTATAAGAAACAAATTAAGTCACGAGAGGGACGTGTGACCATAGTAGGGGTTCAGATATGATGCGACTCAGGAAATTACTGTGGTCTTTGTTCTTTCGGTATATGCCAATATTCGTTCCATGTGTACTGTAAAACTTATACGGTACCAATTTTGATGCACCAGATGCGCATTTTGACAAATAATGTCTCTTCAGTGATGTTCAACCGAAATGTTTGAAATCCGAATTAACAATGGAGTTTTAGAGCTATTATAGGGAAAAACAGTGTGCCAAAAAAGTGGGGATGTTGTTCTGGCAGTTCGAATTTCAGTTGTTTTCCCTGAACTTGAAATTTTATCTTAAAACTATTAACCATAAAATGGATATCATGTTTCTTGGTGCATGAATAGGAATTGTAAAAATCCATTTTGTCGATGCTACTAATTTGAATTCAAATAAACTCTTTTTGTTCTGATAGAGATTTACAACAGGAAGCATCTGCACATTTATATTCAGTACGAAATCCTGTCTGGGAGATTTACACTTCCTCCGAATATGGCATGACAACACGGGAAAAGGAAATTCACAAGACTGGTTCCTCAACAAAATTGAAATTCATGACTTGCAAAATAAAGAAAGGTAATTTTTGTATACATATTTATGGTATTCACCTATTAACGTTTTACACTGTGATGTAGATGTATATTGATATGAAAATGGGGGAAAATTAAACACTATCAATTTACAGATTCTCTCTATTATGAACATGACATTAGAACTGTGGTATTTCGATATTCCTTTATCGCTTGACAAGTAGAGGAACTCAGAGAAAGAATACATCTCTATTATAATACCGTTCACATTCCGGAATTTATTTGAGGAAACATTGATACAGGTTTGATGTGCAAACTAACAAAACATAAGTGTCACCTCGCAACAAAGTTGCATGGGGGGTTTACCAAATTGTCAGTGCGTGTGTGTATTAGGAAAATATGCGTAAAGCAATATAATCAGTAACATTCCAGATTCAGGCCGATGCTTACTGTGTAGACGAGGGTAGGGAACTCCATAAGTCAATACCATTCATTAAATCAATGGTCATATGATGCAACGCTATTCTAAAGAAATAATGTCTCATACTCACTAAAGGAGGGTGTGAGTGACAAGATTATGTGTTTATTGACGTTTAGATCAAGACTTACAATCGATTGAATCACAATATAATCTAATGATATCTGAAAATAAAATGCATTACATATTGCCATATAAGGGTATTCGGGTGTTGTTGTATTTTGATTTCTTTTTTGTAGATATATTTTACAATGTGATAAATGGTTATCTCTATATAAGGAAGATGGTCTAATAGATCGACGGCTTCCAATATCTACGTCTGAAGGAATTACGTCATTTGGAAATCTTTTGTCGCATCATCTTGAATTGGGTGTTACAGATCAACATGTGTGGTTGTCACTTTTGCTCCGACCAAGAAAAAGCCAGTTTACTCGAGTACAGCGACTTTCATGCTTGCTAGCTCTGTTGCTTCTTACCATGCTTTCAAATGCCATGTTCTACAAATCACCGTCAGAGGATACGTCATATAGCTACGTCAACATAGGCTTTATCAAATTGTCCCCTGCAATAGTGTACGTGTCTGTATTAAGCATAGTAATCACAACGATTCCCATACTGCTGGTAACGTATCTCTTCCGACAGAGAAAAGTAAAGAAGACACCAAAGACAAGAGCTGATACTATTAACGTCAGTAACATGGAATGCCCCGAAGAGTGTATAAAAGAATACGAGAACCGTTTGCCATATTGGATGGTGTATGTTTCTTGGGTATTGGTACTGATGATAATTTTAGGGTCCGTCTTCTTACTTTTACTTTTCAGTATGGAATGGGGTAAAGAGAAGTCCATGGAGTGGCTTTTGTCTTTTCTGTTTTCGTTTGTGGAATCTTTACTCCTAGTGGATCCATTAAAGGTAATTGATAATTGTACCCGCACGTTAATTGTACATATTGAATCGTTGTAAAAAGTATATTATGTGTGATTGATTGTTTTGGCTGAAATAAAACTTAAATTTTGTGTGAAAATTGTATTACAATCTGTTAATATCTTTTTAAACTAATCGCTGATGAAACCAAAAGCTAGATCAATTTTGATCGCACGATTGTCATGATATCATCAAGTTTGGTTTGAAATCAGTCATTTTACATTCCTTTGCAGGAATTAATCATTTAAACAAAGAATACCTTTCTGTATTTTAGGTGTTTGTAATTGCTGTTTTATTTTCAACGATATTTAAACAAATAATTGCTGACAAACCATGTGATATCCATATCAACAAACTGAAGGCATACTCAGCATCACGCAGGAACTCAGAAAAAAGAACATTTTCAGGTTTGCTGATTTCTTCATATGGGTGTAGTATTGGCATAGAAAGGTTTCACTCATGTTTCGAATAATTAAAACCTTCCATTAAAAATTAGTTTAGATTTTTCAATTTAACACTGCTCCATGAGCCAAGTAAAGATCAGCACAAACTTTGAACATACGTTCTCTGTAATGCTGTGTTATTGTAAATTAAACTGCAAATAACAATTATTATCAAAGAAGGTGTTATATGCATCTCAATATTTTAAATTTCATATACTTATTTAGAAACAAGTATACTATTATGTAAAATGTATACGGTACCAATTTTGATGCACCAGATGCGCATTTCGACAAATAATGTCTCTTCAGTTATGCTCAACCGAAATGTTTGAAATCCGAAAAAGCAATGAAGTTTTAGAGGTATTATAGGGAAAAACAGTGTGTCAAAAAGTGGAGTCAAATTCGTCTAAGAATAAGAGCTATGCGTGAGGGAGATAATCCTTAATTTTGAAATGAATTTCTACATTTTATAACAGCAAGTAAATATACATCCGTATTTTCAAGCTAGTAACGAAGTACTTAGCTACTGGGCTGTAGAGACCCTCGGGGACTCACAGTCCACCCAGCAGAGGCCTCGACCCAGGGGTCATAATGTTAAACTTATACGGTACCAATTTTGATGCACCAGATGCGCATTTCGACAAATAATGTATCTTCAGTTATGCTCAACCGAAATGTTTGAAATCCGAAATAGCAATGAAGTTTTAGAGCTATTATAGGGGAAAACAGTGTGTCAAAAAGGTGGCGTCAAATTCGTCTAATGATAAAAGCTATGCGTGAGGGAGACAATCCTTAATTTTGAAATGAATATCTACATTTTATAACAGCAATTAAATATACATCCGTATTTTCAAGCTAGTAACTCGTATCTTCGTGCATGAAAGCCATGATCATAATAATGAAAATGTTTCACATTTACTTACAGCATTCGCCTACAAGCTGTTATCGAATTCAGAACCACTAGCACAAAAGGAAATCGAGAAGTTAAAAGAAGAGCACAATCAAGAGAAAAGAGTAAAGAAAGCAATCAGCAGTTTAATTTTTCATATCATTTATATGGTCGCTATATATGTCATCAGCTTCCATGAAAGAGACCCATTGTCATTTGCTTACAAGGAAAGTGTGGACAACCATATGTACACTGGCGAATTGAATTCAGTAAGCCATTCATTATTTATATTGTAGCTAGAGATAAAAAGTGAAACAGATAAGTATGAATACAAACTGACAGGTATCAATATAAACTGACAGGTATCGATAGGTATCAATACAAACTGACAGGTATCAATATAAACTGACAGGTATCAATATAAACTGACAGGTGTCAATACAAACTGACAGGTATCAATATAAACTGACAGGTATCAATATAAACTGACAGGTATCAATATAAGTTGACAGGTATCAATATAAACTGACAGGTGTCAATACAAACTGACAGGTATCAATGCAAACTGACAGGTATCAATACAAACTGACAGGTGTCAATAAAAACTGACAGGTGTCAATACAAACTGAAAGGTGTCAATACAAACTGACAGGTATCAATACAAACTGACAGGTATCAATACAAACTGACAGGTGTCAATACAAACTGACAGGTGTCAATATAAACTGACAGGTATCAATATAAAATGACAGGTGTCAATACAACTGACAGGTATCAATACAAACTGACAGGTATCAATACAAACTGACAGGTGTCAATACAAACTGACAGGTATCAATATAAACTGATAGGTGTCAATACAAACTGACAGGTATCAATACAAACTGACAGGTATCAATACAAACTGACAGGTGTCAATAAAAACTGACAGGTATCAATATAAACTGACAGGTATCAATACAAACTGACAGGTATCAATACAAACTGACAGGTGTCAATGCCAAATGTCAGATAACATGTGTTACATTGATCTCAAGTAAGCAATTTGCATTTGGGGGCACTTTTTGTATCTATAACAATGGACTATTCGCTACAATTGAATTCGTATTGATATTGTATGTCTCATTTGTTTCTGTCAGTCGCTTTTTGTGACATGTTTAGTTGTAACAAGTAGTGATGAAATGATTGCTGTCGACAATCGATTGTCAATCGTTTTTGGCACATCGATTCCGATTATCGATTCCATTTTTCATAATCGATTGTAAATACATTTAAAAAGGTAGGAGGTTTCCGATATCATCATCATCATCATAGATATATTGAAATCAACTCAACAATCATGAAGTTGATAACTAATCTGAGATTAGTCTCTGACTCTCAGTCCCGCTTTCATATTGTTGCATGTGTAGGGGAGAGTCGGAGCAGACTCCATATAGGAAGAGGGTATTCAGCGACGCAAACTAGTATCTCTATTTTACCTACCGTTTACAACTTAATTTCGCGGATCTAGATAAGATTCAGTTATCGGATGAGTATTCTTTAAGTTAATCATGACTACTTTGACACCAATTGAAATTTTGTGTATTTGTGTGCTGACATCATTCACAAAGAAATTGAATGGCGAGGAGGCATCCAAAGTCAAAGTCAAGTTTCATTTGTCAGTGTTAGGACTTTTTATACGGCAGTAGTATCGTATTAGTCATGATTAACTTGTAGAAAAATCATCCAATTTAACCGCATCCTCACACCTTGGATAGTAGATCCGCGAAATAAAATTGTAAAAGGTAGTTAATGCAGTGATATCAGCTGGTGTCATTGGATTCCCACTTTTCAATATGGAGTCCGCCCTGACTCTCCCCCACACGTCACAATATGAAAGCAGGGATAAGAGTCGGAGGAGTATCGGATTAGTTGATAACTTGATACATATATCCCTTCCCAGAAAAAGGCAAGTCAGACAGACGTCTGAAATGTTTTAAAGTTTCTTAAACCTAAATCCAACCTGGATGTCATGGCTAAAAACACCCATTTCATTCCTCGTTAATAGGCTAATAGATGTGTGTATGTCGCACATATTCATTAAAGTAAAACGAAATAACCCCAAAAATAATTAACATTTATTAACTGCATGTAAATACCGATTATATCAATGAATGACCGATACAGTTTTTCCGATTTTGACCGATTATCGATTATGAAATTTTCCCGATTAGTTAACACTAGTGTTACTCCTTGTAACACGTGTGTCTGTAACATGTTTTAATTTGTTATGGATTTTGTATTTTCAGATTACGGATTATTCAGCTTTTCTCCATTGGTTAAACAATACGTTTATACCAGTACTTTATCCCGAGAGTGATTTTGCTAATAATGATTTAGGAAACGTTGAAAAACATTGGTTTGGGGATCATACCAGCATCCGTGTAGGTCCAGCACAGTTGCGTCAGCTGAGGGCTATAAAGGGTAACTCAAAAAATCCACTTTCCTAATGAATCTTGACGTTTATTTAAACAGAGAAATGTAAAAATATATTTTCATGTAATTTTTAGGAATGATAGATTAGAAAAAAGAATAAAATCAAGTCAAAACCATGTTCTGATGGTTTGATTAATATCATACATTCTATGATTCATTTCTTTACTACACATCAATATCAACAATGTATAAATATGGCTTATTTCAGAACCATGTTCGTATTGGAGGTTGACCACCCCACATCCATGTGTAGACGGGTACACGATGCAGGACTCGGATACCAAAGAATACTGCTTAGAATGGACGAAATTGACACCATCGTGTGCACAACTGAGAGATAAAGTCGGTTTTACGAGTAACTCTTGGAAATATACTGATGCTGAGGAAATCTGGGGCACATCTCAAATGGGGCAACATGGAACATATGATGGGGGAGGATACCTTCTCAAATTCACGAAGAACCGATACCAAGCTCATGCAATGCTGAGTGAAATTGAAGACCTAAGGTGGATCGACAGAGGCTCCCGAGCAGTTTTCATTGAATTTACATTGTATAATCCCAATTTAAATCTTTTCATATATTCTAGATATCAAGCAGAATTTCTAGAGACAGGGGGTGTTTTAATGTCGGTAGACTCGTCTTCCTTCCGGTCAGTAGTATCCGCCGATATGATTGGAAGTTTCATTATTCCCTGCTACTTGATTTTCATTGTTTATATCATCGCTTCTTTGTTCAAACTGCTTTACAAAATTAAAAGAAAGGGTTGTCGCAAGTTCATCAAAGTAACGTGGAACTGCGTGAACGTTTTATCAGTGATATTGGGATTCATTACAATAGTCTTTTACTTTGTACGGCTAACATTTACGAAGAGGGCTATACAACTATTTTATGATGATAAATTAACAACAGATAACAAGTTCATCAACTTTAACCACATCGTCATATGGGATTACGCTGTCAATTCCGTTTTCGCTTTGGTTGTTTTTATATCAACACTGAGATTCTTAAAACTTCTAGGATACAACAAGCGGTTCACGCAAATAACAACCGTTGTTTCCAAAGCTGGCGGAGCACTTTGTTCATTTGGTGTCATCTTTGCTTTACTTTTCCTCGGTTTTGCTTCTCTAGGGACACTCATGTTAGGCGTGCAGCTGAAGGAGTACAAAACGTTCTTCTACACATGCGGAACCTTGTCTAATACCTTTATTGGTAAAAATA
Organism: Ostrea edulis; assembly: GCF_947568905.1. Taxonomy (NCBI): domain Eukaryota; kingdom Metazoa; phylum Mollusca; class Bivalvia; order Ostreida; family Ostreidae; genus Ostrea; species Ostrea edulis. The sequence continues at coordinate 5,309,746 of NC_079168.1, forward strand.
AATTGAATGCGATGGTGGTTGCTGCTCCTTTGTTTGCCTATTTTTATTTTCTGACGTACACGGTGTTTGTGATTATGATTTTGGTGTCCATCTGTGCTGCCATTCTTAATTCCAGTATTTCCAATGTTAAAGCTACAATGCATCAGGAGACGGAAAAAATTGGAATTTCACATGTTTTTAAAAAACTGATACACAATATGTTTGGATTAAGTGATAAAAACAAGATGAAGTCTGCAAAAGAAGAAACTAAACGTAAGATTTTTTTTATTGAAATACGTATAGAACAATACGATATTGTGTCAATCCAGAAGTGTTCTTTACTGGCTCTTTCATCCTTCTATGATTGTATCAGCGCTAGTCGGAATGTTTGTAGTCAGCTAACATTTCATGATTTAAACAAGCACAAAACCATGATATTGATTGTGAATTTTCTTTTAAGCTGACGTCTTCAAATCCTTCATCAGCGAGGAGTTTAGTACATCTAATCTCATAAGGCTTCTACATGGCTGTCTGCATAACGAGGTATAGTACCTGTTCTGTGGTTCATTTTTTGTCGATAATTGTATTCTTTCATACCTCAAGAATTCTTGTTATAGATTTAACTATATTTTAGTCAAATTACAAGTACAGTTAAACCGCGTTATCTCGAACTCAATGGGTCTTAGAGAAAAAACTTTTAGATATCCGAGGGTTTTATATATTGAGGATAAACTACATTGGTGGGGACTGTCACCTCACTTCAACCTTTCCTTGATATACAATGGTGTTGAGATACCAAATTCAACTGTAGAATCATTTAATTTCAAAATTCAGCTTTCGAGGACATCACTTTTACAAGGAGGAAACAGAGATAGAAAAAGCAACACCATTAAAAGTCCACCACCACCAAGAAACACCCGGCATCTGCAGAACATGCGTCGTTCGGTTTTTCCTTTTATTACAGACAAAGAAATGGATGAAAGCGTGGTTAACATCAATGAAATTTCTGTTCCCCATAACAGCAACATTGACGTTCGCTTTATATAAGCACGGGAAGAAATATGACAGTTTGGATGTATGTAATTATTTGTCGATATATATTATTTGTTGATAGCTATAGCTGTTATCTGTTCATATTCATGTGTTGATATTTATTGTTTGAAAGAGATTAAGATCTTATAAGAATGTTCATAAACGTTCCGGAAAGCATATTGAATTGTAAATGTAAATAATTCTATGATAACATAATTATTGAATACGATCTTTTTTTTTTTTTATTATTGTTAGGATCTTGTTTTCGCTATCATTACGTTGTGTGGAAAACAATTTGAATGTTGTTCCGATAAAATACAAATTAGAAAATTAACGTGAAATCATATAGCGATATCAATGTATCAGCATACTGTATCACCGTCATCATTCATGTAAAGCTTTTATCGTTGTGTATTATACATGTTGAGTGTGCTACAACGGCGGATCCAGCACATTTTCAAAAGGGGTTGTGGCTTAAATGTTTCCGCTCCCATAGGGGGACTCCAAATGGCAAAAATTGTCATTTTTGTTAAATGATTAACCAAGGAGATGAGGGATGCAATCTTCGTAACCCCCTCTAGATCCGCTGATGTGCTACATTTAGATCATAATGTAATATAAAATGTATTGTTCGACAATTTGCATTTTGCAATGTATTAAATTCTGGTATGTCCAGGGATCCGTGTTTGCCCAACTCTCTATTTTGTATTGCTTATAGGAGTTATGAGATTGATCACTGTTCGTTAGCCTCATCTTTCATTAAATCAACATGATATAGGTCATTGGAAAAACGGGGTGTTGGATACGTTGTGTGTTTAGTAATTGAATATTTGCCTATTCCTAAACCAAAGGGTTATTTCTTGATATGAAATTAAAAGATTTGAAATCGTACACTTTTTTTTTTCAAAAAACAGGCCCATCTTCAAAAGAACCTACACCTAAGAGCAGAATTTGACCAGGTCCTAAATATTTATTAAAAACTAAATGGCTTAAAGGGGAATAGCACAGAAGAGAAGTCTTATATGGATGGAAAGTAGAGGATATGTACAATATCAATGTTTTTGAATTGAAAATGTTCAAATATACCTTATTTCCTTGAAACAAAAACACAGTTTTAGTACAAAGTAATCTGAAAATATAGAATTAAAACTCTGCCAGACTCAAAGGCATGAACCACAGATGAGCGATCGACACATTTACTTAGCTAGGCAATACACGTATCAACACTTCGCCGCAAGTTACGTCCCTTTGCGGGGTCAGCCAAAGGTCAATCGGTGAAAAACCCAGTTTTCCTTCTTTACCTTACCAAATGTAAGATGTTATTACTTTGAATTTTAGCCAATTACCAAGTTTTCATACAAGTTAATGGGTTGCCCCAATCTGGGGCATATTGTAGTTGAACTGCAATTGATGGAAAAATAACAGATGTTAAAGCTACAGATAGGAAAATTACAAAGGCCAACGTAGGGAAATACGATTTTTATCCGGGAGATGGCGGACAAGGGACGTAACTTTCGCGAAGTGTTGATACGTGTATTAGATTCAAAAGGAATATTATTAGTTATGTAGACTTTAAGAAAGGTAATATGAAAATATATGGAGTCCTTGAAAAAAAAAACTCATATCGGACGAGAACCTCATATATTTCCGTATTATCCCTCTTAGTGCCTACATAACGAATTTATCCTGTCGATGAATTTACGTATACATCAATTATAAAGGCATAGTGACATTCCATTGAACAACAATAATAAATGACTGCAATGTGTGTATTCTTGAGATACTTCGTCAAACGTATAACAATGAAAAAGTGGTTGCAACATTTAAAACCTCAACAACTGGATAAAAACAACTTTCTTCAACAAACTGTAAATTTGAAAAATGAATTGATTTGTTTTCGTATACCTATGACGTCTTAATTTGCGCTGACTACTTTCCAGTGACACGGTATACGTATTCTCATGACGTCATAGTACACATATGTGGATATTGGCAATTGGCAATATTAGATTAGTAAGAGACATAATATCGTTGTTTATAATATTGGTTTCAGTTTATGAAATTCCATGATATTTATCAGAGGCAGGATAAACATGTATTGGTGATATCTATATATTTATCAGAGGCAGAATAAACATGTATTGCTGATATCTATATATTTATCAGAGGCAGGATAAACACGTATTGCTGATATCTATATATTTATCAGAGGCAGGATAAACATGTATTGCTGATATCTATATATTTATCAGAGGCAGGATAAACATGTATTGCTGATATCTATATATTTATCAGAGGCAGGATAAACATGTATTGCTGATATCTATATATTTCTCAGAGGCAGAATAAACATGTATTGCTGATGTCTATATATTTGTCAGAGGCAGGATAAACATGTATTGCTGATATCTATATATTTATCAGAGGCAGGATACACATATATTGCTGATATCTATATATTTATCAGAGGCAGGATAAACACGTATTGCTGATATCTATATATTCATTCAAGTTTCAAAGAGAAGGAAGAAAAATTAATATAATGCACTAGTATGTACTTGATAGCAACTTGTATATTCAGGCAGTTTCAATCTCCTCGTATATACATGTACAAGTCCTAAGGAGATTGAAACTGCCTGTATATACAAGTTGCTATCAAGTACATACTAGTGCATTATATTAGTTTCTGTTTTAAAAAATCAGACGTTTAGCGAAAATTAATTTGATTCCATTGTTTTGGATGGGATCTTAAAATTTGATTTTCTTATTTCTTATGCATTTTTTTTTTTTTTTTTTTTACCAAAATTGGCACTTATTAGAAAAATATGTATTGAAAATGTCCATGTATTAAATCTCAGAAAATGTTCTTCTTTACTCTCAGAGGTGTATGAACAAAACCTAAATGCAGGCTATAATGTCCATCAAGCTCTATACCTAGATTATGAAAATCATGATCCCTGCGTTAGTTATTTAATCCCTAGGGAGGCGCTAAAATGCATGGTTATGATGTCAAAGCCCTATACTTAAATTGTGAAATTTACGAGCTCTGGGTTAGAGGTTCACGCCCTCTTATAAAATACTCTCCCCCCCCCCCCCCACATACATGTATGTATGCGAAAAATCAAAGGCATATTTACTATGTCCATGAGGTACCTAAGTTGTGAAAATCATGACACCTGGGTTAAAGATGTAGGCCTTAGAGTGGGGGCCAATATGGTTATATACAGTTAGAATGCATTCAAGCATATTTTTGTTACAAAGTCCTCTTCTATACTTCCACAGTAGTTCAATAACTAAAATGAATGCATGGTTATACCGTCTATGAAACATTACAGAAGTTCGCACCTGAAATTTAGAGTAATGTCATTTTTTGTAGGAAGTGTATTTTTTATTTCTACATTAAAGGAGAATTAGGAAATAAAAAAAAGAAGAACCCCCCCCCCCAAAAAAAAAAAAAAAAAAACCAAAACACTGGGGTCGAATTGCTTATCATTGAGCTACAGTGTTCTAAACATGAGCTTTTTGCACTTAAAGATTTATTCAATTAAACTTGATCTGTATGTTGGTGTCAATACAACATAAGCAACACGAATCAATCATTACGTAAAATAGATGCATAATCATGTCTTCTAACAATACAGATAAAAAAGATGTTTAATATAATTAATGGAAATAAAAAAAATGACGTTTTTGCACTTGATATACGAAAACATTCATGATATCAAATTTGAGAGTTTAGAAGAACATATTAGGAGTAATGTCAATCTAAAAATTCACATAATTTTTCAAGGTCGTGTCTTCAAATTTAAAATGGAACTGAAAAAGTGGGGGATTAGAGATTATTTTTTAAATTATTGGCGAAAATATTGATCTTTTAATACAAAGTTTCGAGTAAATTAATTCAAACTTGTTTAAGAATCGGTGTTTTGTTTGGAAAAATATATCAACCAAATTAATTAATTACTACATTTAAACTAGTTCCAAGTCTGAACTACTTGTATCATAAATTATAAAACTCAACTACACGTATAGGAGGATAAAAATAAGAGATATATTGGGTGAAACAGAAACTGTAATTCATGCAGATTTAGAAGCTTTTGATTAATCAATCCTTCCGCCACAAAATATAGTCCCTGCCAAATTCTTTCAAGATTTGAATTGACAGAAAAAAATTTCATTTGCATAAGTTTCAGTAATAGATACGTAATATGTTTGCACCGGTGGGATCAGTACTGAGCCATTAAATACTTACACAGTAATTGTAACATCCTGTACCGTTGAGCTCAAAAGCTAGTCTATGTGTACTTATTGTGAATATTCATTGTCCCTGGCTGGGTTAAGGCGGCGCCACTATGACTATATAGTGACAATGTATTAAATCTTAGAAAATATTTTCTCTACTTCCACATCTCAGATCTTCTTTTAATGGTCAGATAAGTTGATGCTTGGAGTCTTAAGTTCAAGCATGGCCAGTTAATTTGAGGCTTGCAGTGATAAGTTGAGGCTTGGAGTGGTAAGTTAAAGCAAGGAGTGGTAAGTTGAGGCTTAAATTGGTAAGTTGAGGCTTGATGTGGTAGGTTGAGGCTTGGAGTGGTAAGTTGAGGCTTGAAGTGGTAAGTTGAGGCTTGGAGTGGTAAGTTAAAGCTTGGAGTTGTAAGTTGAGGCTTGAAGTGGTAAGTTGAGGCTTGGAGTGGTAAGTTGAGGCTTGGAGTGGTAAGTTAAGGCTTGGAGTGGTAAGTTGAGGCTTGGTCAGGTAAGTTAAGGCTTGGCCAGGTAAATTGAGACTTGGAGTGGTAAGTTAAGACTTGAAGTGGTAAGTTAAGGCTTGGAGTGGTAAGTTAAAGCTTGGAGTGGTGAGTTGAGGCTTAAAGTGGTAAGTTGAGACTTAAAGTGGTAAGTTGGGACTTAAAGTGGTAAGTTGAGGCTTGGTCAAGTAAATTGAGACTTGCAGTGATAAGTTGAGTCTTAAAGTGGTAAGTTGAGGTTTGGTCAGGTAAATTGAGACTTGCAGTGATAACTTGAAGCTTGAAGTGGTAAGTTGAGGCTTGGAGTGGTAAGTAGAGGTTTGAAGTGGTAAGTTGAGGCTTGGAGTGGTAAGTTAAGGCTTGACCGGGTAAATTGAGACTTGGGGTGGTAAGTTGAGGCTTGAAATGGTAAGTTGATGCTTGGAATGGTAAGTTGAGGCTTATAGTGGTATGTTGATGCTTGGTCAGATAAATTGAGATTTGCAGTGATAACTTGAGGCTTGAAGTGGTAAGTTGAGGTTTGGAGTGGTAAGTTGAGGCTTGGAGTGGTAAGTTAAGGCTTGGCCAGGTAAATTGAGACTTGGAGTGGTAAGTTGAGGCTTGGATTGGTGAGTTGAGGCTTGGAGTGGTAAGTTGAGGCTTGGTCAGTGGTAAGTTGAGGATTGGTTAGTGGTAAGTTGAGGCTTGGAGTATTAAGTTGAGGTTTGGAGTGGGGGTGAGGGGCTAACTTCGCTATCTTATAGTTAATATGTGTCATATTTTAGAAAATTCACTTTAATCTATTGTGCATTGTAGGTTTGTAGCAATGAATTATAAGCATAGTGTGTGCAGTAATTATAAATGAAATTGTGAATTAGAAAATAAAGGTTTACACATTTTTATTCTGAAAATCGTTTTATTGTTAACTAAAGCGGGCGTAAGCATGTCCAAATCTAACCTGGCTGGGTTAGGGGGGGGGGGGGGGGGGGGGGCAATATGGGTATATAGTGACAATGTATTAAATCTTAGAAAATATTTTCTCTACTTCTATATCTGAGATCTCCTTTTAATGGTCAGGTAAGCTGAGGCTTGGAGTGGTAATTTCAGGCTTGGCCAGGTAATTTGAGGCTTGCAGTGGCAAGTTGAGGCTTGGAGTGGTAAGTTAAAGCTTAGAGTGGTAAGTTTAGGCTTGAAGTGCAGTAATCATAAATGAAATTGTGAATTAGATAATAAAGTTTTACACATTTTTATTCTGGAAAATCGTCTTATTGTGAACTAAACCTGACGTAAGCATGCCCAAATCACGAGACTTAGGTACTAAATTATATAACACAAAATACGCACTAAACAAAACGGAAGAACTCGAAAATCCCCTAATGCTGTTCATGACGCCATGTTAAATGAAAAACATTATTCATTTTATAAATTAAATATTCTGTTGTAAAATGGAGTCATAGTTGACTTTATAGGAGAATTGCATATTTATGGATATATGTATGATAAATTCTGTTAACAAGTCGGTGAGTTGAGTTCATTTATATTTTGCATTAAATAGACGAACCCACCAAAATGAGTTTATTTCAATAGATGTCGATTACTAGATGCTATCATAATGTATTAGTTTATTTGAATAGATGTCGATTATTAGATGCTATCATAATGTATTAGTGGTATAACGTGTAGTGTTGATTGTTATTGATTGTTGTTGTTGATTGTTGTCATTGATTGTTGTTGATGGTTGTTATTGATTGTTTTTAGCGTGTATATTAAAATCTGGCTGTAAATTTTGTTGTTGTCAATATGAACTTTCTCACAATAATTATAAGAACGGCATTATAGATGAATAATGAAAACAGTGGCCTTAATCTCTAGCACCAAAGTCCGACCACGTATCATTTCGTAAACTTCAGTATACATTGTATGTGACAGATTGTGATGTTTTAGATTAGTCAATCATATATGTATCATTAAGAGGCTGTCTACGATAGAACCATGCAAAATCAAAAAAAATTTTTTATTAAAGGTGTTGAAATTTCAGACCTTTTTATATTTCAAAAGTATCGCCAGTTATATCACATTTTGTGGCAAAATCTAAAGGTAGCCCCTAAAATATATTGGGCCATTCTATTTTAGTACAATATTCACATCAATTTCTAGCTACTCAACTAAGAGTCCACTTGTTAGTATACCGGAGAATGTTGGTAAATGTTAATCGATAGCCCACTAGTTAGTACGGAAGTGAATGTTACTAAATGTTAACCGATAGGCCACTAGATGGTATAGTCATAAATGATAGTATGAAGGTTAATTTTGCTAAATGTTAACCGATACCCCACTAGTTAGTACGGAGGTGAATGTTACTCAATTTTAATCGATACCCCACTAGTTATTATAGAGGTGAGAGTAACTTAATTTTAATCGATAGCCCACTAGTTAGTGTGGAGGGGAATGTTGCTAAATGTTAACCGATAGCCAAATAGTTAGTGTGGAGGGGAATGTTACTAAATGTTAATCAATAGCCCACTAGATAATGTGGAGGGGAATGTTACTAAATGTTAACCAATAGCCCACTAGATAATGTGGAGGGGAATGTTACTAAATGTTAACCAATAGCCCACTAGATAATGTGGAGGGGAATGTTACTAAATGTTAACCAATAGCCCACTAGATAAAGTGGAGGGGAATGTTACTAAATGTTAACTGATAGCCCACTAGATAATGTGGAGGGGAATGTTACTAAATGTTAACTGATAGCCCACTAGTTAGTGTGAAGGTGAATGTTACTAAATGTTAACTGATAGCCCACTAGTTAGTGTGGAGGGGAATGTTACTAAATGTTAACTGATAGCCCACTAGATAATGTGGAGGTGAATGTTACTAAATGTTAACCAATAGCCCACTAGATAAAGTGGAGGGGAATGTTACTAAATGTTAACTGATATCCCACTAGTTAGTGTGGAGGGGAATGTTACTAAATGTTAACCGATAGCCCACTAGTTAGGTAGAGGGGAATGTTACTAAATGTTAACTGATAGCCCACTAGTTAGTGTGGAGGGGAATGTTACTAAATGTTAACTGATAGCCCACTAGTTAGTGTGGAGGGGAATGTTACTAAATGTGAACCAATAGCCCACTAGTTAGTGTGGAGGGGAATGTTACTAAATGTTAACTGATAGCCAACTGGTTAGTGTGGAGGGGAATGTTACTAAATGTGAACCAATAGCCCACTAGTTAGTGTGGAGGGGAATGTTACTAAATGTTAACCAATAGCCCACTAGATAATGTGGAGGGGAATGTTACTAAATGTTAACCGATAGCCCACTAGATAATGTGGAAGGGAGTGTTACTAAATGTTAACCGATAGCCCACTAGTTAGTATATAGGTGAGAGTTACTTAATTTTAACCGATACCCCACTAGTTAGTATAGAGGTCAATATTACTAAATGTTAACAGACATCCCACTAGTTAGTATGGAGGTGAATATTACTAAATGTTAACCGATAGCACACTAGTTAGTACAGAGGTGAATGTTACTAAATTTTAATCGATAGCCCACTAGTTAGTATATAGGTGAGAGTTACTTAATTTTAATCGATAGCCCACTAGTTAGTATGGAGGTTAATGTTACGAAATGTTGATCGATAGCCCACTAGTTAGTGTGGAGGGGATGTTACTAAATGTTAACCAATAGCCCACTAGTTAGTATATAGGTGAGAGTTACTTAATTTTAACCGATACCCCACTAGTTAGTATAGAGGTCAATATTACTAAATGTTAACAGACATCCCACTAGTTAGTATGGAGGTGAATATTACTAAATGTTAACCGATAGCACACTAGTTAGTACAGAGGTGAATGTTACTAAATTTTAATCGATAGCCCACTAGTTAGTATATAGGTGAGAGTTACTTAATTTTAATCGATAGCCCACTAGTTAGTATGGAGGTTAATGTTACGAAATGTTGATCGATAGCCCACTAGTTAGTGTGGAGGGGATGTTACTAAATGTTAACCGATAGCCCACTAGTTAGTGTGGAGGGGAATGTTACTAAATGTTAACCGATAGCCCACTAGTTAGTGTGGAGGGGAATGTTACTAAATGTTAGCCGATAGTCCACTAGATAATGTGGAGGGGAATGTTACTAAATGTTTACCGATAGCCCACTAGTTAGTGTGGAGGGGATGTTACTAAATGTTAACCAATAGCCCACTAGTTAGTATATAGGTGAGAGTTACTTAATTTTAACCGATACCCCACTAGTTAGTATAGATGTCAATATTACTAAATGTTAACAGACAGCCCACTAGTTAGTATGGAGGTAAATATTACTAAATGTTAACCGATAGCACACTAATTAGTACGGAGGTGAATGTTACTAAATTTTAATCGATAGCCCACTAGTTAGTATATAGGTGAGAGTTACTTAATTTTAATTGATAGCCCACTAGTTAGTATGGAGGTTAATGTTACTAAATGTTTACCAATAGCCCACTAGATAAAGTGGAGGGGAATGTTACTAAATGTTAACCGATACCCCACTACTTAGTGTGGAGGGTAATGTTACTAAATGTTAACCGATACCCCACTAGTTAATGTGGAGGGGAATGTTACAAAATGTTAACCGATAACCCACTAGATAATGTGGACTGGAATGTTACTAAATGTTAACCGATAGCCCACTAGATAATGTGGAGGTTAATGTTACGAAATGTTGATCGATAGCCCACTAGTTAGTGTGGAGGGGATGTTACTAAATGTTAACTGATAGCCCACTAGTTAGTATATAGGTGAGAGTTACTTAATTTCAATCGATAGCCCACTAATTAGTATGGAGGTTAATGTTACGAAACGTTGATCGATAGCCCACTAGTTAGTATGGAGGGGAATGTTACTAAATCTTAACCGATAGTCCCCTAGATAATGTGGAGGGGAATGTTACTAAATGTTTACCGATAGCCCACTAGTTAGTGTGGAGATGAATGTTACTAAATGTTAATTGATAGCCCACTAGTTAGTGTTGAGGTGAATGTTACTAAATTTTAACCGATAGCCCATTAGTTAGTGTGGAGGGGAATGTTACTAAATGCTTACCGATAGCCAACTGGTTAGTGTGGAGGGGAATGTTACTAAATGTTAACCGATAGCCCACTAGTTAGTGTGGAGGGGAATGTTACTAAATGTTAAGCGATAGCCCACTAGTTAGTGTGGAGGGGAATGTTACTAAATGTTAACCGATAGTCCACTAGATAATGTGGAGGGGAATGTCACTAAATGTTTACCGATAGCCCACTAGTTAGTGTGGAGGGGAATGTTACTAAATGTTAACTGATAGCCCATTAGTTAGTGTGGAGGAGAATGTTACTAAATGTTAACCGATAGCCCACTAATTAGTGTGGAGGTGAATGTTACTAAATGTTAACCGATAGCCCATTAGTTAGTGTGGAGGGGAATGTTACTAAATGTTAACCGATAGCCCACTAATTAGTGTGGAGGTGAATGTTACTAAATGTTAACCGATAGCCCACTAGTTAGTGTGGAGGGGAATGTTACTAAATGTTAACCGATAGTCCACTAGATAATGTGGAGGAGAATGTTAGTAAATGCTTACCGATAGCCCACTAGATAATGTGGAGGGGAATGTTGCTAAATGTTAACCGATAGCCCACTAGTTAATGTGGAGGGGAATGTTGCTAAATGTTAACTAATAGCCCACTAGATAAAGTGGAGGGGAATGTTACTAAATGTTAACTAATAGCCCACTAGATAAAGTGGAGGGGAATGTTACTAAATGTTAACTGATAGCCCACTAGATAATGTGGAGGGGAGTGATACTAAATGTTAACCAATAGCCCACTAGTTAGTATATAGGTGAGTGTGACTTAATTTTAATCGATAGCCCACTAGTTAGTATATAGGTGAGAGTTACTTAATTTTAACCGATACCCCACTAGTTAGTATAGAGGTCAATATTACTAAATGTTAACAGACAGCCCACTAATTAGTATGGAGGTGCATATTACTAAATGTTAACCGATAGCACACTAGTTAGTACGGAGGTGAATGTTACTAAATTTTAATCGATAGCCCACTAGTTAGTATATAGGTGAGAGTAACTTAATTTTAATCGATAGCCCACTAGTTAGTATGGAGGTTAATGTTACGAAATGTTGATCGATAGCCCACTAGTTAGTGTGGAGTGGAATGTTACTAAATGTTAACCGATAGCCCACTAGTTAGTGTGGAGGGGAATGTTACTAAATGTTAACCGATAGTCCACTAGATAATGTGGAGGGGAATGTTATTAAATGTTAACTGATAGCCCACTAGATAATGTGGAGGGGAATGTTACTAAATGTTTACCGATAGCCCACTGGATAATGTGAAGGTTAATGTTACGAAATGTTGATCGATAGCCCACTAGTTAGTGTGGAGGGGATGCTACTAAATGTTAACCAATAGCCCACTAGTTAGTGTGGAGGGGAATGTTACTAAATGTTAACCGATAGTCCACTAGATAATGTGGAGGGGAATGTTACTAAATGTTTACCGATAGCCCACTAGTTAGTGTGGAGAGGAATGTTGCTAAATGTTTGCCGATAGCCCATTAGTTAGTGTGAAGGGGAATGTTACTAAATGTTAACCGATAGCCCACTAGTGAGTGTGGAGAGGAATGTTACTAAATGTTAACCGATAGCCCACTAGTTAGTGTGGAGAGGAATGTTACTAAATGTTAACCGATAGCCCACTAGTTAGTATGGAGGGGAATGTTACTAAATGTTAACCGATAACCTACTAGTTAGTGTGGAGGAGAATGTTGCTAAATGTTAATCGATAGCCCAGTAGTTATTATGGAAGTGGATGTTGCTAAATGTTAATCGATAGCCCAGTACTTAGTATGGAGGTGAAAGTTTCTAACTGTTAACAGATAGCCCACTAGTTAGTACGGAGGTGACTGTTACTAAATGTTAAACCATTTCTGCCCAAGACGTTTCATCTCATTAATATTTATCGTGATGAACGTCGATTATCAGTGGTGTGTGAGAGGTCAGTATGGACTGTGTATGGTTGCGAGTATCTTGTTAGGTGCTTTATTTGTTCTGGTGCTATATAAGCAAGATTCGAACCGATATTACACACTAACACTAACGCGAAAACACCCCTAACCGGTCTAAGTGACTATATATATTTACGTATAGAGTTATATCAAAGAAACCTAGTTTCACCACAGTTTCTGTTTTTCCTGAATTTACGGCGAGAGTTTGAGTTTACCCTCTATTGGTAATTATCAATATACTTTATCAATAACTAGATATTTTGAAATAATTATTTATTATTTGACTAAGATGTGTGAATGATAGAGTGAGATAGTACTTAATGATTTTAAATATTTTTAGATCATCCTCCGGAATTAGGATAATAAACAGATTAAAAAACCAAACCACAGCATTGTGTTTTATTGCTAAATACAAGATGGTAACATTGTAAAAAGAATTATCACGGGCAGATAACTCTTGTTCCTATATCAAACACTGTCGAAAGCAGAAACCAATTATTGATATTTGAGGAATTACATTATAAAGGGTACTAAAACATTATTAAGTGTGGATATCCAATTGTATATCGCAATATTGGATATTACCTGTTAGGACAAACTAATTGTACAATAGCTTTTTCATTCGTCGACAGAAAATGAGTACGGCTTGCTTATGGACAGCATTACATACCGTTTTATTAAAATAATCATTTAAGAAAAAATGAAAAATAACATTTTGGACCTACTAAAACCAGATATACTTAGGATTTAGCGTATTTAATACACCTCCAATTTTTTATTCTAAAAAGACCAAAACAAAACAAAAAACCAGCATTTAATTTTGTTTTGTAATAGTATTTTTATGCTACATGCAAGGTGAAGATAACGAACAGCGATCAATCTCATAACTCCTACAAGCAATACAAAATAGATAGTTGGGCAAACACGGACCCCTGGACACACCAGAGGTGGGATCAGGTGCCTAGGAGGAGTAAGCATCCCCTGTTGACCGGTCACACCCGCCGTGAGCCCTATATCCTGATCAGGTAAACGGAGTTATCCGCAGGCAAAATCAGTGTGCCAAGAACGGCTTAACAATCGGTATGAAACACGTCAGACAGCATTTGACCCAATGCGAGGTTGTATTGACGAACTAGATCGTTATAACGACCATAGAATTTGCGAAATGCTGACTTCAATCGAGACTGTTGAAATACCTGTACCATCAACTTGTTTTTCAGTAGCTTACCTCGATTTAAAAACTGACTATCCCCAGAAGAAGCTCTTGCATATCGAATCAGTTGAGATATATAAACACCATATGCAGGTGATAATGGAATATTGGTACATAAATGTGGGAAGTTGACGATGGAGAAGCTGAAATCATCCCGTTTGTCATACAGTTGAGTTTTCAGTTTGCCGTTAATGTCTACTTTCAATAAAATATCTAAGTATGAAGCAGAAGTGGACGACTCTGTGGTGTCCTTTATTTCGAGCTCACAGAGATATATCAAATCGACATATGAATGAAAGCTACATTATCATTGTTAATAGACAAAACGTCATCGATATATCTAAAAGTCGAATTGAAGGTCACAGCGAGATATTTTTTCTTCTCACGTAGAAGTTTTTGAACAAATTCTGCTTCATATGAATATAAAAACAGGTCACCTAACAAAGGATCACAATTCGTGCCCATGGGAATTCCAACAGACTGTTGGAAGACCTGATCACCAAAGACCACGAAGATATTGTCAATGAGGAACTCTAGCATATTTTTTATTTCAACTTCAGAGTACTTGTGCGTGGAATCAGAGTGGTGTTTAACAAAGTAAGTTTTTGAATGACTGATCACTAGATATGAATATTTCCGTTTTTGTTGAAGAAGCAACTGTCTATGATGTCAAAAAGTCTAGTCTTTAATTTATCGTGAGGAATGGTCGTGTATAGTCTTGAATTAGGAGCTGTGTTCTAATAATTTTTACAGTGAAAAAAATCATACAAATAGATCTACAAATGACCGTATATGAGTACAAGATTAATACTATGTTTTGTCTGTTTTACTGGCGTTTGTCTAGACTTCGAGAATTGGTTCAAAAATTTATTAATAACAAAATATCATTGTGTATGTTTTAAGAATTAAAAAAAATGTAAATTTTATATTATGTTAAAAGAAAGATTTTTTTTTTGTTTTCCCATTTCAATCGAACATCGTTTATATATGTACACCTGTTGAGTCCCTGCTGCACGTGTTCTTAAAACAACACACGGGGGAGAAAACCCTGTGTGTATATGTTCAACACGTCGCATACAGGAAGTCAAAATTGTAATGTCTCTACCCCAGGGCATGCGATCTGCTTATCAGCTTACAATTACCTATACCCAACAAATTTTACCAGTAATTAAACTAGGGTGTTTTTTTAATTCCTTCGTCAAGCGCTGGTTTCCTCGCTTACAACTTACTAATTTCTTTTATTACGGTACATATGAATGTCAGCATGATCAAATTTACTCTCTAATTGCATGTTAAATCTACATTTGTTATACTTTGTAGAGTAAGGCCACACATATACGACAGGGGTGGCGTATACCCCAAAACTGCGTTTTACTTGTCATTTACTTTTTGGTATTATATTTCCTCCCTTAAAATATGCATTGCGGTTTTTCCCCCTCTCTTACATATTCAAGGCTCCAAAAATGTAATTAAATTTGAGAATTTGGATCCGATTAAATATTTTATTTTATTTAGACTGATGCTTTATTTGTATTGATTACCAAGCGGCGTTCGTGTGGCTAGTCTAATGTTGTCTTAGCAGTTTTACGTGTAGAGCGTGCGCTAATCGAGGTCTGGGCGTTGAAGCAGACAGGAAGTGTTATGTAACAGATATACACATACCCGAGACCGTTCTCTAGACAATGAAACCTATCAAAGACCCAACTTTAAGTTAACACCCCCAAAGTGGTAGCCGTCTGTCAATCAAACAATTAACAATAGATCTCAGGTGGAGTGACATCTGCAGACACTGTGGTCTGGAGCTACCTCAAAGAGGTGTTTTGATAACAATAACAGCCAGTATCTACAGGCATTCTTTAGATCCTGAGGAAGCCAAGTATACAGAGTTTTGATACCATTGACCTGTTCACAACTGCTACTTTCTCGTAATTCAATTGTTTTTAAAAAGACCCCTGAACAATTTAATTGTTCTTTATCAATATCCTTGATAGAAAAGATTATAAGATTGTACCAAAACCACTAGTGAGGGCAAAATTGTGCAAAACAAAGCAGTTATACATGCTAGAAAGTAGCATGTCAGTTGGTTCTGTGCCTTGCGAAAGATCATTTTCTGCAATGAGACGTCTTAAGAATTGGAACAAAGATGGGCTGGTCGGTCTTAAATTGCTATGTTATTTACCACCACCCCTTCACCCCCACCAGGGCTCCGGCTCTGCCATGGACACCACTTGTGGCCTCAGCCATCCTAAAAACCTTTGTTTATGCCGCGAGCGCCACCTACTGACGTTACAGTATCAATTTGCAAGGTGAAGTACAAAATCTAGGATAATTATATATTTTTTAAAATAAACATGACAATTTGATAACAGGAAACTTCATTGAATCACATATATTGGCGATTTATTGCGGACAATGAAGTACACATGATTTATTTTCCCTTTGTTTTCGTTTACAAATATTAGAGTTGTCGTTCTTGTAAATTCTACCCAACAGGTTGAAAAAATTATTTTACCACATTCTCTGGACATATACGCATTACCTCGGTGTTGTTTAAAGAAAAAGGAAGTTCGAATTATTTAGATATCGCCGTAAAATCTACGTATATGGCCGATTTCTGGTCTTGCTACTTATTTTCTCACTTCAAAATACCGACAAAATGTCATTTCGTACCACGTGCTTTCTATATCACCATATACGTAAACTTTGTTCTCCTTACTTTTGTTTCATGTTAATACTTTCGTATTTAAACATCGGTTTTGATCATATAAAACAGTGAAAAGTACCTAGCGCAGTGAGGTCAACTTTTTGTGATTGCGGGAAATGTTGCCGCCAGCGCCACCTACCGACGGCGCCCATTGCTATATAGAGTTTGATGAAGCTAGACTTTCCTTTTCCTACTTTAATACTTGTGTGGTACATGTTTGTTTTTTTTATATTTGTACAAATACATGTATAGACTTATATTCCTGAAAAATAATTTATGAAACCACCAATCTGTGATTGATACTGACGGGAATAATCAGTTTTTGTGAAGTTACTTTTGCTGTTTCACGGCTAAAGCGCGTGCTGAGCGATGTCTGGTGCGTTGAAACAGACAGGAAGACTTTTATTTAAATTTAAAATGGGATACAATGTCCCATAGGAGGAAATGTCCCATAATGAACATGAAATGGCAGTGAATATCCTATTTGAGCATGAATGGGAATAAATATCCCAAATAAAACACAGGATGGGGACTTTTATCCCATGAATACAGTAATAAAGCAGAAAATTGTATCTTAAAGAGTGTTGTTTGTCATGATTCTTAAGAATGTACTTGCAAGCTAAGGAATGACATTAACTTTATATCTAGTAATTACACTCCTAAATTATGTAGACCTATACATGTGTTAATGGATAAATGTCTAAACAACATGAGAAATTAAATTATATTAGAGCTCTGCATTACTAAACTCTTTCCCATGCAATTTTAAATGTATACATATAACCCTATCACAAAAATATCAGAATAAAATTGAACGGTATTAAATTATGCAGTTAGAACACTAACTTATTTACATGCAGCTGTTCATATTCACTATTGACAACCCTTTACA
This sequence comes from Ostrea edulis, assembly GCF_947568905.1. Classification (NCBI taxonomy): domain Eukaryota; kingdom Metazoa; phylum Mollusca; class Bivalvia; order Ostreida; family Ostreidae; genus Ostrea; species Ostrea edulis. The sequence goes on from NC_079168.1 coordinate 5,327,346, forward strand.
GGTCGTCAGGTGTGAATATTCACAGGAACCGGTATTTTTGTCTGTAATAATAATAGTACGCCTTATGGTACCATCCCCAATGAAAAAAATAACCCAAAAGGAATGGCACCATTTCTTACTCAAAACTTCGCTTCAAAATAATTCGAAAATTCTGCTTTTATCGTCACCCACCCCAATTGTCATTCTGATTCAGTAATCCCAGTGCTTTTATTAGGGGTGTGTGGTATATACCCCTACTCTTATCATTATGTACAGGCTAAATTATCGGTTCCTCTGATATGTTGTGGAATTTTGGAATAGCCTAGCTTACAGTTACAATTTGTTTACAATATATTAAAATTAGTGTTAATTAAGTGCTTACGGTGAAATCTGCTACTGCTAGATGATGCTAAGTTGTTTCGTGAACCGAATCAGACATCTCCAACAAGATTCTCGAAGATTTAACAACACAAGAATCATTTTACAAAATGCATGCTTCGGTCCATCATTCTCCCTCTGACAATCACATTCATTCTGAAGTCAAAGTACTTTCTCCTATACCTTAAGCGTCAAAAAGACTTTGACAGGTAAATACGAATAAACGGTTAACAGACATCTCGACCTTAAGAAAGTTCAGTCCTGGATGTTCTAGTCCAAAAAGAAGTATGACCCAATCTTATGCATTAATTTATTAAATTTCCGGTTGAGCAACACCCAAATCCTCTAGAGACATTGTTTACAGTTATATGACATTACCTAAATGTGTGACACAATATTAATCCACACCTGCTCAAAGGGGCATAAGCACCGAGCATAGACCTAAATTTTGCAGCCCTTCACTGGCAATGGTGACGTCTCCATACAAGTGGAAAATTCTCAAGCAGGACGTTTACGTTTTTGTTTTTTCTTTTGAAAATTTTGTTTTCATTTTTTTTTTTAATGTTAAACATGAAAAGTATGACTAAATCTGTGTTGACAGCCAAAATTTTAACCTTCTGGATGCAGGAATAAAAGCAATATTTTAGCCTTCATTCTGCGTTATGTAAACAAAGACTGGAGTCTTTTTATGTTTACATTTAAGGTGGCTCACTACACCGGGAAATAGTTTCTCAAATCAGTACAAATTGATTTAATATTTTAAAAAAGATCCAGAAGATATACAATAAGTGTGTATTTCAACACATGAACAAAAGACTGGTGGATTTGAGCTCAAGATCTGTAGTTCACCAGCCCAATGCTCTCTCTCTCTCTCTCTCTCTCTCTCTCTCTCTCTCTCTGTCTGTCTCTTGTCCAATGCTTTATTAATTAACCACTTAGCTACCGTGTTATAGACGAATAAATCGATCGATACAAATACTTTCCCAAAACATTTAAATCGCCATCTTGTAACATAGTGTCATAAAGCTTTAGTGTAGTGAGTACCTTAACAAACCAGTGAAATGTTTAATTTTGTAATTGAATTTTCAAAGCATCTTTACTTTTGCACATGCAATTTTACAAAGATTATTCAATAAAGGGTAAAAAAACAACACTTAAAAATACTTGTTTTTGATCCACTGTAGATTTTAGGAAAATATTAGATTCCTGGGTCAGAGAAATCTAGACATCATTAAATGATAATGAAGTATTGTAAAAAAAAATTCAAGACTCTCCAATATTGTTTGCAACTAGGAGAAATGGTCACAAGCTATTTTACACCCGCATCCCTCTTGGATCGAACCACTATAACTTTTAGGATAACAATAAATCCTCTCCCAACAATGTGCACATCTGCAAATGGCAATGAAGCATTGTACAAAGTTTCAAGTTTATCAGATAATCCATACAGGAGGAGAAGCATTTTAATGCACAATTTAAGACTTTGTGACAGACAGACTTACAGATATGGACAGAAAGTACAAAAACCATATAATTATATGAAATGAATTTGCATGTAAAAAGTACATGAAGTGCACAATTATGATTTAAATGTAATTATCATTTTTATTAGGAATTTTGATGTCTCCTCTTTTTGCAAACAATATACACATCTATATATGAAGATGAGATATATAATGAGGATATAAAACACTTCTAACAAAAATGTAAACAAATATGTGCAGTGCGAGTTTGAAAATATGTATGTCTTAAAAAGTGATTGACTAGATATCAGGAAGCAAGCAAGCTCACTCCATGTTACTGTGCTACAACTAACTGAAATTCACTACATTATCCAAAATCCACCCCAAAAGAACCAAAACCTACCAACACTAAATACCAATATATATCCATGTGAGGTCAAGGTTTCAGGAGTGAAACAATGTGTTTTTTAAACTTTAAATCTCATTATGTTTTACTTTTGTAGGATATTCATAATGTTGAAATTGATTTAAAGCAATCAATTTTCAATTGGAGATACAAGGTACATGTATGCACATAAATGTACCACCCTGAATCTCATATCATACATGTACCTTATTTTATAGCTGGCAAAATTATGAAATGAAATTTAATGTCACCACAGAATTTATAATTTCCGTTTCTTTCTCTCAATTCACATGGAGACCTCCTTTTTTAGAGTCTTATTTTCTTTTACTTGAATGTTCTAAATTGAAATCTAAGGAATAATAATCTTGGAAGAAAAATCTACATGAAAATATTTTCTACTTTGAGAAACAAAATGACAAACATAACTGTTTTAAATGTAAGTCAGAAATAGAAAAATAATTCAATTTATTGCACTTACATATGTAATTGAAAGAAAATTCCTTTGAGTACATGATTTTAGAATGAAAATAAGATTGATTAATATTCAAAAAAGTATTTCAATTTCTTCAAAACTTCAATCTTCAGATGATTTTCCATCCATTGACACCCCAAATGTATGATCACACACATTCAGCAGGAACATCTGTTCCTCAAATCTCCTTCACATAACACTTGACTACTTTTGAAATGCAATTTAAGTCTTTTTAGAAATTAACAAAGATGAGTGTACAGATTCATACCCTAGCTGTTGATGATTGCTAAAACTGATCACTACTCAAAACTCTGAAACAAATCTTTCTGGATTTTTTTGTATTTCACACACACACGCACACATACACGTACATGCATACACACATCAAAAATATCAACAAGACACTGACCTTACCAGTCACCCGAGTTATTTAGTTAAAAGTATTACTAACCTCAATATGAATGAAATCTATATAATACAGTAACTTTTCTTGCTCTAGGCATGCATTTATATGCTAAATTCTAATATTCAGTAGAAGTATAATATAAGGTGTAATTCATTCCCCCAAAATCATCTATACTGATGAAACATTTTACAATTATAAACTTGATATACACTTTTAACACTATTTGGATCTGACCTTGAATCAGAACCCTGGAGTTGCAAGTGTCACAATTTTTGTACATCTCTTTCTGTTTTTCTTGACAATGCATCCATCATTTATAATATTCTAGTGTCAACAAAATTAAAGAAGGATTCTTTTAAATCATAAAGACATGTAATTACTATGACCATTTTGGTTCCATCTATTTTAAAGCTAGTATCAAAACCTTTAGATTCTAACATGTATATATAAACTGCGTTTTTAATTATCAAATACCAAAAAAAAAAAAAAAAAAAAAAACCACCCAAAAACCAACCAACTTTTAGCTATTGATCTTAATCATAGTGTTTTATTTTGATAATTTAATTTACAGATACATGTATAAGTTGTCATATAATGTCATTTAATTCTATTTTATTGTTGCATTTCCTCTTCTTGCCCTTGTAAAACACCTTAGAGTAATAAACTGTTTTATATAAGGCTGCATGTATATAAATTTTATTATTATTATCACTGATCGAGGTCATGAAATTTACAATTACCTGTTCTACCTAAAAGCATCAATAGCATTAAGGAAGATGTTATCTAAATTTAAATGTTTTACACATAAACACTATATATCAAGTTTGGTTCCTCCTGGAGTCAGAATTTCTACCCTAGGAATCATGATATTTACAAGCTTGATGTTTTGTTTACTGTCACAACAGAAGCTGACCACTAGCAATAGGTCACATGAGAGAATCAATTGACCTAAAAATCTATCAATTAACATGATTGAAATGTTTTAATCTTTATATCCATGATAAGATATTCTTTATATATTTTATATTGAATTCAATTTGGTACTTTGACCTCTTTATTTTCAAAATAATTGGAATTATGTCTATATACATACATGTGAGAGTTGGCCTCCATGTGTCCAATGAAGAAATTATGAATAATGGAATCACAAATTAATGATTGTCTAATGCTTACAGGGATGGATCCAGGAATTTTTGAGAGAGGGGAATTTTACCATTAATTTTGGTTATCAAGGGAGGGGGTCCACCCTCAAAATGTGTTATTTTTACTTTATTTTAGCAAAATTTCCTGAACCAGCACCCCTTCTGGATCCACCACTGGGTTATCATTTACTCCTTCATTCTTGATTACAAACCTAAGGACACTAAATTGTAATTTCACTTTTTTTTTTTAATTTGACAATATTTCATTATCACACAACAGCAAAATTATGAAAGCATATACATGTACGTACAATAATAGCAAATTGATTGTTCTGACATATCATTTGATATACATATATATTCATAAGAAAATCTGAACTATCATGCATATTACAGATTATCAGTCATCAAGATTTTTGTTGTGTTTTTTTTTTTTTTTTGGTTCAAAGTAATTTCACATTTTGAATCTTGCTTATTAATTGATATGTTGATATGGAATCAAATGACATGCATGCACGCAGAAGCTATGTGAAAAATGTCAGATCTTGTGTAGCAATTTGTAAACCCAATGATTACAAAGCCTATTAGTATTCTATATCAGTAAAAGAAAATCCTATTTTAATTCATATTTTGCAATAGATATGATAAAAGGAATAAGCATTTAATAATAATTATCAAAATCTATAGTTTAAAATTGAAAAACAATCTCATAAAAAATATAACATATATTTTACACATGCATTTTTGTAAACTTTACAAAAGGAACAGATTTCCCCCCTGAATTTATATAAAAATCAGTATTATGTCCTGTGACATTTTGTTATTATGCTTTAATAAACTTCTAATATTGACTTTGTCCTTGCATGGTCACTTTGTCCATTTTTTTTTTTATATCTGTACCCAGGTTTTGTCTTGTGACTTTTACCCCAACTAATCCCTCTGTGTATAATACACATGGGATGTTCTTTACAGCTCAGCAAGCCCCTGGCTTTGTTTCTCATTGTTCCTTATCTACAATTACTGGGTGAATTACTTTGTGAGGTTGTAATTTGCCATCTAATACTTTTATAAGCATTTCATATCATGATCAACATGTCATGCTATTTCAGTCAATATTATAAATAATTCATTTGACACATAATATGTAATATTGTAGGCTTATATGGTAATATTTGGAAAATAATGGCAAAGCAATTCTCAGCATGAACATTGAAAATTATGTTGCAATATACATGTACATCACCCAATACAAAGGCAAAGGATACATTTTAATTTTTACGTTTAAATTCATATGAAATATTGTGAAATTCATAATCATGTGAATGCATAGCTGCAGAACTGTAGCTCTCTGAGAAAATATTAATTGGTACAGATCTGTCCCAATATTTTCTCAGAGAGCTACAATTCTGCAGCTAGTGAATGTGGTTAACTTATACTACCATTAAGATATGTAATCTCTTTCTAATATTTGTTTAATTTGTACCTTTTTCATATTGTACAACAAAGTATAATTTAATGCACATTAATCCTCGAATTATAATAATTTTTTTAAATTATTTTTTTTTAGGCTTAATTTTTTTTAATTTATTTGTACAAATAGAAATTAAGTGCATCATAATATATACTTTTAAAGGTAAGATGTACAATTGATATATAATCACTCATACCAACCATTCATACCACTCAAACATTTCAAAACTATGGATTATAAATTTTGATTAGTGCAAAATTTGTTAATTTCTATAAGGTCATCTCAAATCTTTTAAAATCATTTTAGTGACTTTTTGGGGGAAAACACCTGAAACACTTTTAAAGCCAATTTAAATGGTCCAGGTCAAGCATATTTTGCTTTTAGGCCAAATCTTTGTAAGATCATTTGTGCACTTTGACAATTATTTCTAAATATTCGGGCTAGTATAATGAAGAAGTATGGATGTTTCAATTATCATTAACATTTAATACCAAAACCATATCTCCTTTTCTTGACCAAAAAAGCCCCCCCCCCCCCCCCCCCCCCCCCCCCCCCCCCCCCTCCACACACACACAGTGAGGTCTAGATCCGCCACTGTTTAATCTGTGATTTTGGGGCGAAGTTGGATCAATTTCATTTTATGAACAGGTCCAGTGGTACGATGGATTTTTCATTTTCAAGACAAATTAATAGAAATATAAATTGTTAGCCAGTAAAAAGAAGTAATGATTTAAATCAGATACTTGGAACAGTGTTGATGTTAACAGGGACCTATATACTAGTTAGTATATAGCTATGATGTTAACTTATGAAATTCTTATATTGTATACAAGATATTATCCAACTAACAGATAGACTTTTGCAATTATATCTTATGCATTATGAACTGTAGCTAAACAATATCACTATTAAAATCTTATGTCCATTTCCATGTAGTTGGGAATCAATTAAGCTTTCCTGGTTTCGATTTTGGTTTAATTTTTATTTTGTGAACATAAATCAATATTTGTCTAATCACAGGAACCGGTAATTTTGTCTGTAATGATAATAATGAGAGTCTATACGATACCACCCCCCCCCCCCCCCCCCCCCCCCCCCCCCCCGTGTTTTTATTAAGAGGTGGTATTGAATACACCCGTAAATATCATTACAGACAAAATGGTAATATATTTACAAGTGCACTCTACGTATTGTTCTCCACGGGCAAGGGGACAGGCACCGGAAGTACGGATACATGTATTTAGAGATTGGCCTTCTACTGGTATATAATAAAATGAATTGTATTGTACCGGTAGAAGGCCAATCTCTATACCGGTAGAAGGCCAATCTCTAAAGCTTACAAAAAAGCGTGAAACGATTACATGAATCGAAAGAGGGATGAAATAGACTACGAATTCATACATTTCAGAGAAATTATTCCCACCAAAAATAATATGAAAAAAAGGTGGGGGGGGGGGGAGTAATATCCATATTTAAGGTGCCTGTGCAGGCAAGGGCGCATCCAGGAATTGTTTAAAGGATGAGCGGATTGCGACCCAAGTTTGTGCCTATTCCGCCCCGGCCCCAAAGATGGGTGAATATCTCAAACTGGTAAAATGACAAGTTTTGTTTAAAACTATGGAAGTAAAGTGGAGTGACTACAACCCTCTCGATCCGCCACTGATGAACAAGAACTACATTACGGGGATTAGGAAGCACAGGGTTCATTTAGAATAATTGTAATCTTTAAGGAAATCTTCGTGGAGCACATTATCGCAAATAGTTGCTGAAATTGAACCTTACCATAATTCCGCCGGCGAGGATTGCAGCTATTTTCACTTTCACATCGCAGGAGGTGCGTTTGATGAGCTATCAACTTATACAGACAGTATCTCCTCGTATCTACATGTACAGGGGCGGGTCCAGGAATTGTGGTTACGGGGCGCCACTTTATGAGGTAGTGGGTCCATGGCGAAGCCCTGGTTGGGGCCCAGGGGGCGAAGCCCCCGGAAACTCCTGGGTTTTACAAATTTTATGGGGCTTGAAATATTTCTCCTATTTAGTCATTTGTATTACATGTATTTTCTATCATTTTAATAAGGTGAAATTAACAAAATGACCCAAATTTTAAGGGTTTTTTGGGAAAATATTAAGTTCTCCCAATAAAGTAATTAAAAAAATTAAAAGATTTTGTCATTTATTTCTCCGCCTGCGCCACCTCTAAATCCGCCACTGATGTATATTGCAATAATCTACCAGAATATACTGACACCTTATAGGTGATACTTCATTAGTACAAATGGACACCACCACCACCACCATCCCTCCAAACGGAGGGGGTGAGACTAACAACGAAAGGGGAAAAACACATTCCGCAAATTATAATATACATGTAACAGGCTGTCTTTGCATTTAGTCCGAGTGTTTTCAGTTATCTTTTTAAAAATTCTATATATTGATTGCAACACAAACATCCTATTATAATTACATGGCGATGATAAAGTCTCAGTAAGTTTCCACAAAGCTGAAAATTGGTATACACCATATTGTACAAACTGATACAGAACTAAAATATTGCGGAAACTTATCAAAACTTTGCGGTAGACTATCAATATAGCAATGTGCATACTAAAACAGAACAGTTTCTGCAAACCGAAATTTACGCAAACTTGATCAGCTTTCAGCAAATTTTCGTTGCGGAAACTACTTGAAAACAACGTAGATATGTCAAGTTTCAGCAGGACACACCAAGTTTTTGCAGGGAGAAAGCTTTCAAGATGAAAAATGAGTGCGGAAACTTGACGAAAACCACTTGTACACCTAAGTCTATGTAGTGAAATTTGTATTTTTCATCCATTTGTAAATTCCATGTTTTTAATTAAAAGAACTTACATGTATATAAATTGACATTAGTAAATACTATGTAATATTGCAGGTAAATTTTGTAGGGTATATAAGCGAGTGGGGGGGGGGGATTCAGACCAGCTTTTAGTGTTAGGAATTGCATGCTTTAGTCCCAGTTTGTGTTACTCTGAAGTGAAGTCCCAATTGGTTATTAAAATGCACGCACATAGATCTATACATTTCCATACACCTATATTCAGTGCAACCCCCCACCTAAAATTTTCAAATTTAAGGTAAATCGCGGTATCTTGTTTAAAAAAATGTACTAAACGATAAAAGAAGCAATAATTTCTTCCACTCCCGGAGAAATAAATGACAAAATCTTTTGATTTCTTGCATTACTTTATTGGGAGAACTTAATTTTGTTCTAAAACCCATAAAATTTGAGTCATTTTATTAATTTCACAAATGACTAAATAGGAGACATATTTCAAGCCCTGTAAAATCCCGGAGCTTCCAGGGGCTTCGCCCCCCTGAACACCACCAGCACTTTGCTCTGGGTCCACTGTGGGCCTCAAGGCGGCCCCCGGACCCCCTGCCTCATAAAGTGGCGCCCCCTCCCTGTAACCGCATTTCCTGGACCCGCCCCTGATATTACGAAGTTCATACAGCCCGAATCATCGAAGCTTAGACTGGGTATTTTGAATTGAAGATTTTAAGATTTCCAAAACGCAGTTTGACAAATAAAAACGGGTGTGTAATGCTCTAGTATGAAATTATATTGGAAAAGAAGAATCTACACGCGTGCAAATGCGCATGCCTTTCTGCTGTCTGACTGGCTCTATCCTTCCGACTCTCGCGTTATAATCTAGGGGATAATTGAATTATCTCTCAAGATCCGTGCAAATGGCCACATTTAAGTAATAGACAATTGTGTAGTATTACATGAATTTACATTTGTTGATTTTAAGGCAAGATAACCATGAATTATGTATTGTATTCAGAGGCGGGTGCAATATTTCAGTTTGGGGCCCGGAGATATTGCTGGGTGGGTGGGTCTAAAGACCGCCTTTAGACCTCAGTAAGTCCAGGACAAAGTCCTGGGTGGTTCCAGGGGACAAAGCCTATGAAAGCTCCCGCTTTTTTCTTTCTTCTTTTTATTGCGAAAACTAGCACCAGTACTCTCTAAAGTATTTTGATTGCATATCTTTATTCTTAAAAGCTGTATATTTGGCATGCGCATATTTAATATACATTAATGAAAAAAAAGTCTAAAACTATATCGCATTAAAAGTGTACAAATTAAGTTTACTTAGTTCATTCCCAACATTGGGTGCATGATCTTTAGTTCCTTAGAATGTATTAAGTACTAGAGACACACGTTACATGGATATGAAAACAGACACTCAGATTTGATTGATAGGATATTGTTTAAGTTTCCTCTCGAGAATTTTTCACTCATATGAAGACGTCACCATTGCCGGTGAAGGGCTAAAACATAGGCCTATGCTCGGTGCTTACGGCCTTAGAGCAGGGAGGGAATTTATCGTGCCACAGAAGTTGAGACAATGGGCCTCGGTTTTTTGCGTTCTCATCCGAAGGACTGTCCCATTGGGTCGTCTCTTACGACAGGCAAGGAGTACTGAGGACCTATTCTACCCGGTGTTGTAAAGCATAAAATCCCCCCCTCCCGCATAGACTTTTCCTCCGAAAAAACGGGCCCGGGATAGACATTCCCCCCGGAAAGATGGGCCTGGAATAGAATTTCCCCTTACGAAGAATTAACCCGGGTCCAACCCCAACCCCCTAAGAAAAACCGTCCCAGTATAGAAATTCCCCCTAAATGACAGTACACCCCCATTCTTACATTTTAGCTATGTATCTGTTTCCATTTCTATTACTGGAATTCTCTTGCTTATTTAGACCCAGTAATTCTTCTGATTATTTTTGTGTGTGTGTATCGTGAACAATCATCATCTTATGATTTTTTATAAAAAGGAAATTGCTCAAATCGTGTAATGGTATATCAAAATTCATTCAGACATCTTAAGTCTTTATCGTTATTTACTAGTATCTAACATTTGAATTAGTAAAGTTGGGAAGAACTTAAATGATTTTTTAAATTTAAATAAACGAGAAAATTGAATTACTTTTATTTATACAGTTCATCTATTTCACTTTTCAGATATTTTAATTATACATCTTATAGTCACGTCGCGCACGGTACTGGTGTTACTTTCATACGTGCATTAGAAAATGTTTCCGCTATGTTTACACAGTTGTATATTTTGTGGATTATTAAAGTCTTATACATCAATGGCAAGGAAAATATATAAATAATAATAATAGCTTATATAAAATATAATTTACACGCATTATATTATCAATAACGGAGTTATATACACGCAGATGTCGTCATTTTTCGTTGTCCCGCGTTACATGAAATACGCATACGCTTTATCCACAGATTAATAAAATGATTGATTTTGTCCCAAATAACGTAAGAATTGGTGTATGATTGTGACGTCCTTATCTAAAAACCATAAACCAATTACTTTAAACATTTAGTTCATAGAATTGATATAGCGACCTTAAAAATGGCAAAGACAGTGCCTGTCAGTGGTGTCCCGTGTTTGTAGATAGACTGCAAATGCAAATCATCATGACCAGTAGCACGCCTAATACAGGGGGAAGTTGACTATCCTTGTTACATTTATAATGTACATGTATCGTGGAGCACAATGTATACCAGTATTATAAAATTCTGAGTATATCCATGAAGTAGATTGATTTTATCGGTGTCCAGTGAAATGTCCTTTTTCTACAAATACCGCGCTTTTTAAACAATTCTACCATTTTATGTCTTATTTCTAAGCATTATTCCAACGCGAATATTTTAATGAATATAACTTACAGAAAGTACATAAAATTTACTATATAGAATATACAACATTTCATTTTATCCCGCGTCCATTTAGGAAAACGAAAAGATACTTAATGTCCAAATAAATGTCCCATTTGATTTTGTCGCGCAATGACGCGACGTCAATGTACACAACCTACGTCTAGCTAAAACGTAAAATGTTGCTTTTATTATTTTTGAATTATCTAAATTAAAATGATTTTTAAAAATAGTATACAAGGTATTTAAGCTATTGCATGTGTATCTCATAGATATGTTTTACTCTAGATCTGGTACATATACTTTAATTGACTTTATCAAATGACAATTGTACAGACTACATTTTGTTGCATGTACTACTGTATGTCATCGTCGCAAACCACGGGTTATTGTTTCATTCTATTTCACATACGTTTGTGAAATAGAATGAAACAATAACCCGTGGTGTGCGACGATGTACTGTATGTATGCATATAAAAATTCAGCATTGAACAGATACACTTACGGTGTGTAAAACGTTGCAATATTATACAAATCTTGATTTATATACGAAACTCTTTAATCATATTCGATAATCTTGTTATTCATATATGACAAAATTTTAATTATATTCGATAATCTTAATATTTATATGCGAAAATTTTGATTTATATTCGATAATCTTGTTATTTATTTACATTTGGTAACCTTGTTATTTATATTCGATAATTATATAAATCTCGATTTATATTCCATAATATTTGATTCGTATTTGATAATGTTGATGTACACATGCTAGATGTACGCATGAATTTAGTCATATTGATTGTAGGTGAAATGCATAATTTCAAAAATTGATAAAAGAATTAGCTTCATTGACCATGACCTGACCTCGGATGTCTTAAATTTAACTAGAGGAGCTACTCTGCTAAAATTAAACTTTAATAAATATACAGCACTACCAGCTGTGAGACATTTGGCCTACTGCCTGAATTGAATAGTTGACCTTGCCCTAATATGCTGAATAAACCCAGTAGCTATGTCGAAGCTTGGGTGGCTGCCCTGTAATCCCCCATAGGCTGCTTACCTAGCTGGATTAACAAGTGTGATACAAATTTGAATATGTATTAATCGTAATCAGAAACAGGGTGCAAATTTACATATATGGCGGAAAGGGTCGCGTGCAATTTTTTGTGGGGAACTGGGGAGGCGGCCAGTTTGACTACCAACGTAGGGGCAACACAGGGGGCCTTATGTGGACATGGGTGCCTGGACCTGAACGAGTGATCATCTAAGGGGGAAGAGATCTCTGCGCATCTCAGCTGTCTCCTGCGTGCTACCTGGTTTAAAGAGCAAGTACAGAGCAAACTGTGGACCCTCCTACAGTTTCCAACATGCACCAGCCAGTAGCATTCCCTAGGAGGTGGATGTGAGCACAGGCACCAGAACGGTGGATATATATAGCGTGTTAGATCTTATGTACCCCCCCCCCCTTCCAATGAATGAAAGATATATACATAAGTCACATATTAAATGAATTGAATGTCAAAATCTTGTTAGAGTATCAGTGACGTGTTGAACAACCTCACTGTTGTATTTAGGACCCAGGTGATCTCTGGCGGGTGTGAGCGATTGCCCCTGGAATATTTCGCCCATATGCGTTGGTACTCCAGAAGAGTAGAGGAAGCCTCTCTCTCTCTCTCTCTCTCTCTCTCTCGTAGAGTAAAATAAAAAAAATTCGCATATGAATATCAAGATTTCTCACATATAAATCAACATTTCCGTCCGCATATAGATATCAAGATTTCTCACATATAAATCAAAATTTCCGTCCGCATATAGATATCAAGATTTCTCACATATAAATCAAAATTTCCGTCCGCATATAGATATCAAGATTATCGAATACAAATCAAGATTTCCGCATATGAATAACAATATCATTAGATCAAAAGTTCAACATCTGACAAAAAAATCTAAAGTCACACGGTTTTCACGAGACCACCCCTTCAAAACTAAATATGATATATATTGAAACTAACCGATTCGCAAGTAAAACATACGAGTATAAATAACACTCTGTATACCTTTTCTACTGTTTATTCAGAAATGAAAGTGAACATTAAAACGTTAAAATGTAATATTATTTGGAAGTTTTTATCTCTCACTTCAACTCACCGTGGTTATTATTATTATTCATTTATAAAGCGCAAAACTACATATACTTTCTATGCGCTGGTTGTTGTTTTTTTTCCACTAGAGCGTGATCGATGTAGATCGATGACAGAAACGTACGGGAGTTTTTAACCCCCCCCCCCCCTTCCGTGTTTGGCATTAATAAAAAGTATTCAAGAGAGCAATGATTATTAAACATAGAGACTTGAACAAGTCTATATATATCCTAGAAAAAACCAAAACTGATTTTTTTTACTGTGTTCAAATTTTTCAGAGGTCATATTCATAAGAATTGCAAGCCTTATTTCATGGGATGGTTACCTGTAAAATGCGAAACGAAATCGAAAGGAAACGAAATCTACCGAAGCAAAACGAAACCTACCGAAACGGGTACCCTTATTTCATACGACATGCCTACTGTTGTAGGCACGGTGAAATAAATACAGTACGTATACTTTGGAGTATATCTAAGAATTCATAATTTTTATGAATGTACACTATACACGTACAAAGATTTATTTTCAATTTTTAAACATTAAATCATGCATGTGCTTTAGTTATGATATTACAGCTTGGAGATAATGAATTTGTTTAAAATGTGACGTTGCTTTCGTGATTATATTTTGCCACAATTTATGACGTTATAAGTGTAACGTAAAGTGACACCAGTACCGTGCGCTTAGTGAGTCGATTTTTTACGAAAAATCCTACTTATATTGACCATCGTTAAAGTCTTTTGGTAAGCATATTGTATTTACAATAAAAATATTTGTTTGTTTTATGAATATCGTAATATTAATGAGCGCATATCTATTTCCTTAAACTATTATAACAAATGAAATCCGGAAACAGGGGGGGGGGGGTATATATATACCAGGGCGATTTTTCCGCCAAAGGGGAGACTCTATACTGATTTTGTACATAGGGGGAAATTATATCCTGGGGCGCAATTCCGGGCCCGTTTTTCCGGGGGGGGGGGGTCTATGATACAACACCGGATCCCCACGGGATGAAACATATCTGATATACATATTACATGTAAAAGCCCTACATTAACTGGATACTGGATATTGGACTACAAGGGCTTTGCAATTGAGGACTAACCAAATCACGGTTAGGGTGGTTCGGGAGGGGTTGTCCCCCTCCCTTACGGGAGAAAATATTGAAGCATTACAGGTAATGATCAATTGCAAGCACATTAAATTCTTATCTTTGAAATGATGGGGGGGTTGGGGGGGGGGTTGGGTTCCATCTCCACACCCCTTAATTCTGCAAGTGAGACTGTTAGTTAACTCTATGATAAAATTTAGAAGATATAAAACAGAAAGAATTTTGATACAAGTAAAAAGTTTCATATATTTTTGGAAAATTATCTAGATGTGCAATATTTAGGATTAAGCTCAATAAAAATCCGAAGTACGTAACATTTGATAAGGGTAATTTTCGCATGGGGCGCCTCTATGCCGGCTTGATTAGATCGCGTCGTATACGTACATTTAATGACAGAGTGAAATTTTAGTGTTTTTATTGAAGAAAATATGTGGTTGTCATAGACAAAAAACTCCGCACTTTTATCGTGTCCAGAGTTAAATGTCGCACTTTTAAAGGTATTTTGCTGATTAGGAATATGCATTGATTGATCACTATTTTACGATCAAGTGTTGCATCTATATATTTTGGAAAATGAACTATACGTGATGGCTGGTCGAGGGGTTGGGGAAAGGGTGGGTGCTTTGATCAGTCCGCTACTAAAGTTTTCCTAGTAATGAAGACAGTATTAGTTCTTCATTGTAAAATCTATTTCCAATATCAACCGTAACTATTTCAACTCCAGTAAAGCTTCCACGAAAAAATTACAACAAACAACAAATCATCGATACATAAATGTTCGAGATTATGTCTCTAGGTAGTGTCAAAAATAACAACGAAATCTTTCTTTGGAAGCGGAAGACCATAATGATAACAGAGATAACAATGAGGTCTTCAGTTGGAAGCGGAGGACCTGAATTACAGTAAACAAAAAACCCATTTATACTAGACTAGATAGGTTAGGGTCAATGGCTTATGATCTCGTGTCTGACGAAGCGTAACGTGTAGAATATAATAGGGTAGATTGTTAATTGGGAATACAAAATGACTGACTAGTGGGACCACTATTTTTTTTTTTATTTAAGTAGTGTCAAGAACAACGAAATCTTCCGTTGGAAACGGAAGACCTTAATGATATCTTATTCAGGTTTCCATTTGGGAGCAGAAGACCTTAACTACAAGACTTGTTCGGTTAGGGTCAATGTGTTATGTTGTCGTGTCCGACGAAGCGTAACGACTAGGATTTAAAAGGATAGTTTGTTAATTGGGAATACACAATGACTGACCAGTTGGGCCACTATATTTTTTTTTATATCCGAACTAAACATCGTGTGATTATTTCCTGTACATATATGAAGTATTCAAATTGTACATTGTATAGAATATCAGGGACTAAGTAGAGTGATTGAACAGTATTTTCCGTTCAAGTGCCATTTCTATCTGGTCAAAACGAGCCTTTTATCAATTTTGGACCATAAATTCTGCAGGAGGAGGGGTGGCTTCTGCTCCTCCGCCGCTAAAGTTTTGGTTTTTTTTAAATTTCAAAATATTCATAAATAAACACCGCACGATTATCTATTCTAAATATTCAAATTATTCAAAATGTTAACGTTGTCTATTTCAACTTTCAATATAGTTAGGAAGCTAAGTGAATAACGCTGAATTTTACCGCAGATATCCATTGACTTCATTTACCTGATTATTATAGATCAACACAATTATATTTATATGTGTACTTTTAAAAAGTGGCGGATCCAGGGGGTTAAATTGCAATATGAATACTTTACTTTTAAAGAAAGAAAAAATAGAAAACCCAAACAGATAGAAACTCCAAATAAACAATGAAACATACTAGTAAAGATCACAGGAATTTATCAC
The DNA here is from genome assembly GCF_947568905.1 of Ostrea edulis. NCBI lineage: Eukaryota > Metazoa > Mollusca > Bivalvia > Ostreida > Ostreidae > Ostrea > Ostrea edulis. The sequence goes on from NC_079168.1 coordinate 5,343,909, forward strand.
GTACAAAATCAGTATCTAGGTAGTATTAGTGGGTTAGTGTCTGACGAAGCGTAACGGCCAGAACTCAATGGTGAAGTTCGTTAATTGGAATTACACAATGACTGACCAGTGCTTTACGTTCAAGGGTAAAAATGGGCCACTTGTCAATTCTAGAAATTGAACTGTGCGAGGGAGAGGGGGATGTTCGCTCTCGGTCATCCACCACTAAAGTTAATAAACATCATATGATGAATTCCTTAACATGTATATATGTAAAGTATTCAAAATGTTAACATTAAATTTACTTGTATTTTAACTTCCAATAATGTTACAATGATAGATGAGTACCGCTGTTATAGGCATCACCAAAATTATCTAGCTAGTGGCGGATCCAGAGGGGTAAGAAGTAGGCATAAAATCGTGATAACAGTACTTTGCTTTTGGAATAATGATAAATAAACCCTGACAAGACAACCCTGATATATATATATAAATGTCCGTGATCATAGAAATGTATCACATAAAAAATCGATGACTAAGTGGAATAACAATTAATTGTCAATGATAACAGGTTTTCATTGCGAAGCAGACCTTAATTACAATAAACAAGTACACCCACAAGATGTTGTCGTGTCTGACGAACCGTAACGAGTAGGATTTAAAAGGGTAGTTTGTTAATTGGGAATACACAATGACTGACCAGTGTCCCCACTACATTTTTTTTAAATTTCCGAACTAAACATCGTGTGACTGTTTATACCATACAAATATGAAATATTCAAATTGTACATTGTAGAATACCAGGGACTAAGTAGAGTTACAATGGGAGTAGTTTTTTTAATTGGAAGTACACAATGACTGACCAATATTTTCCGTTTGAAAGTGCCATTTCTATCTGGTCAAAACGAGCCTTTTGTCAATTTTGGACCATAAATCCTGCAGGAAGAGGGATGGCTTCCGCTCCTCCGCCTCTAAAGTTGTTTTTCTAATTTCAAAATATTAAAAAATAATCCTCGTATGATTATGTATCCTAGATATTTAAAGTATTCGAAATGTTAACGTTGTTTATTTCAACTTTCAATATAGTTAGGAAGCTAATATTAAGTGAATAACGCTAAATATTACCGCAGATATCCATTGACTTCATTTACCTAATTAGTAGATCAACACAATACGTCTACCTAATAACTGGCGGTTCCAGGGGGTTAAACTGCAATATCAATACTTTGCTCTTGAAGAAGAAGAAGAAGGGGGAAAAACCAAACAAATAAAAACTCCAAATAAGCAATGAAACACACGAGTAAAGATCATTAGGAATTTATCACGTACAAAATCAACTCACGACTAGTGTCAGTGGCTGTATTCAATGATGAAGTTTGTTAATTAGAAATACACAATGACTGACCAGTGTTTTACGTTCAAGGGTAATGTCTATCTGGTCAAAATGGGCCGCTTGTCAATATTAGAAATTGAATTGTGCGAAGTAGGGGTGGAGTGTCGTTCTCGGTTATCTACCACTAAAGTTAATAAACATAACATCATATGATGAAGGCATGCCTTTATATATATATATATATATATATATATATATATATATATATATATATAAAGTATTCAAAATGTTTACATTAGATTATATCTACATTTATTTTAACTTTCAATAAGTTAGAATGATAGGTGAGTACATGTACCGCTGTTATAGGCATCACCAGAATTAATTTAGCTAGTGGCGTATCCAGGGGGGTATTATAAGAAGTAGGTATAAAATCGTTGTAACGGTACATGTACTTTGATTTTTGAACACTGATAAATAAATCAGATAATCCTGATATATAAATGTCCGAAATCATAGAAATGTATCACAATACAAAATCGTTGACTAAGTAGTGTCAATGGATTGATTTAAGGTTTCATGTCCAACGAAGCGTAACGATTATGATTTACGAGGGTAGATTGTTAATTAATTGGGAGTACACAATGACTGAACAGTGCTTTACATTCAATAGTCGTGTATATCTGGTCATTAAGTGGCTGGGGAAATAATTAGTACTATGCGTGAGGGATGGGAATGGGACGGGGGATCCGCCCATTCGCCACTGAAGTTATTATTTGAAAAATAAACATCGTATAGTTAAATTCTTTTGCGTATACAAGGTATTCAAAATATTAACGTCATCTATTTTATCATCCAATGAAATTAAAATGATAAGTGAAGACTGTTGTATCCACACAACTTGTGTAACTAATTAGTGGCGGATCTCGGGGTTAATACATTTGTAAGTAGACCTAAAAATTTGCGATAACATTGATTTGCTTTATGAGTAAAAAAAGTCTACAATATTAATAAAACATTGATACACAAATGTCGAAAATCATATAAGTTTATCACTATAAAATCGCTCGAGATGTTTAGAACACTTAGAGCCGAACTTCCCTAGAGTCGAGACGTCTGTTAACCGTTTATTCGGACACGCCTGTCAAAGTCTTTTCGACGCTTAATGTAAAGGTAGCAATCGGAGAAAGTACTTTGACTTGAGAATGAATACGATTGTAGAAGGGAGGGAAAGATGGACCGAAGCATGCATTTTGTAAAACGATTCTTGTGTTGTTAAATAATCGAGAATCTTATTTGAGATGTCTGATTTGGTTCACTAAACAACTTAGCATCACCTAGCAGAGTTCATGTTTCACCGTAAGCACTTAACACTAATTTTAGAATATGTAAACAAGTTGTAAGCTAGGCCTATTCCGTAATTCAACAACATATCACAGGAACTGGTAATTTAATCTGTAGTAATAATACTGCTACCCTTTATAAAACCACAAGGATGGTGGGTGACGATAATTTTAAGAACTATTTTGAAACGAAGTTTTGAGTGAAGTATCAGCCCTTGTAGGTCCCCCCCCCCCCCCCCCCCCCCCCCCCCCAATAGCAGCTGATTAGGGGATGGTACGGTATATGGTATATACCCACACTATTATTAATACAGACAAAATTACCGGTTCCTGTGAACATATTTTAGTACCTGACGACATATGAAGGGTTGTGAATAGTGAATGTGAGCAACTGCATGTGAATGCACGGGCAATGGAAGTTGATGTAAATAGATACATGTAGTATGTGCATGTATATATATTTATACATGCACATACTATATATTTACATTAACTTACAGTGCCCGTGTGTGAATGAGTATTTCATAGTGTTCTTGTCTGCTTGTTGCAATAATATAGTCCCGTCCAATTTTATATGGATATTTTTGTGCAAGGGTTATATGTATACAATTAAAATTGCATGGGGAAAAGTTTAGTAATGCAGAGCTCTAATATCTTTTATTATCTCTCATGTTTTTTAGACATTTATTCACAAACACATAGGCCTACACATAAGAGTTTATAATTACTATATATATTTAAAAATTAATGCCATGCCTTGGCTTTTAAGTACATTTTAAGAATCATGACAAACAACACTTTTTAAGATACAATTTTCTGTTTTATTGTTATATTCATGGAATAAAAATCCCATCCTGTGTTTTATTTGGGATATCTATTCCCATTCATGCTCAAATAGGATATTTACTGCCATTTCATGTTCATTATGGGACATTTCCTCCTATGGGACATTGTATCCCATATTAAGTTTAAATATGGGAGTTAAAATCCTATGGGAGAAATTATATTTTTTCTCCCATAGGATTTTTTGTGGGAGTGAAAATCCCCCAAGTGGGATTAAAAATCCCTCCAAAATCCCATGGGATTTTTTGATTTCAGGTGAAATATCTTAAAAACTACAATAGGTGCAAGTGTAAATGTTGGTGCATGTCTTGTGAACATAAAATCCCATCTTTTTTTGTGAAGGGTTTATTTGTATTCTTAATAAAAGGGTTGGCGAAACTCCAGACTTTTGTCGTGTCCAGAGTTAAATGTCGCACTGTTAAGTGTTATTTAACAGATATACACATACCTGTGACCGTTTCTTCATGGCAATGCTGATATATTTATAGTATTGCTGAACAAACGATCTGTTTTCAGTTTTTGATCAGTATATTTTTTTACGTTAACGGGAGATAACTCACGTTTGTTGATGGCATTAATCAACGACAGGTGAGACCGCGGCGAGGACCGCGGGGGAAGCGCGGGATATGCAGGGTTACCTGAGATATACCGCGGTATCTCTATCCCGCTGGAGAGCGCGGAAATATGGGATCCGCGTTGGCCGTACTGTACCTTTAATTCAGCAAATCGCCAAAATATAGACACGCGGAAAAAATGCTCTACGGTATCAAATCGACATATCAATGAAAATTATTATTATTAATAGATAAAACGTTGTCGATATATTCAAATGTCGCACTGAGTAATATGACAAGTACGTCTATTGTTTTACTACGAATTCCAATAAAACAATAGGGGGAGTATTCATTATCTAAATATTCATTATTTCAATATACAACAGTAGGGGGTATACATTAAATGAATGTACAACAGTAGGGGAGTATACATTAGCTGAATATACAACAGTAGGGGAGTATACATTAACTGAATATACAACCGTAGGGAAGTATACATTATCTGAATATACAATAGCAGGGGAGTATATATTATTTGAATATACAACAGTAGGGGAGAATTCATTATGTAAATATACAACAGTAGGGGAGTATACATTATCTGAATATACAGCAGTAGGGAAGAATTCATTATCTAAATATACAAAAGTAGGGGAGTATACATTATCTGAATATACAACAATAGGGGGTATTCATTATCTGAATATACAACAGTAGGGGAGTATACATTATCTGAATATACAACAGCAGGGGAGTATATATTATTTGAATATACAACCGTAGGGGAGTATACATTATCTGAATATACAACAGCAGGGGAGTATACATTATCTGAATTTACAACAGTTGGGGAGTATACATTAACTGAATATACAACAGTAGGGGAGTATACATTATCTGAATATACAACAGTAGGGGAGTATACATTATCTGAATTTACAACAGTTGGGGAGTATACATTAACTGAATATACAACAGTAGGGGAGTATACATTATCTGAATATACAACAGTAGGGGAGTATAATTATTATCTGAATATACAACAGTAGGCGCGCGGAAATGTAACAGTAAGATGTTCGATCCTTCATTCGTGGATATTGTCCAGTCTGATACGTTTATCGGAATTAGAAGCTGTTAGAAGACAGAGTCGCGGGCCCTTTGGATGTTTACATTTCCGGTGCTTTTGCCTTGGTATCTCTACATAGTAACAATAGCCATTTCCTCACGAATGAGATGCAGCTGAAAATGATGCGCTAATGAATACAAATAAACACAGTAATTCTATTTCAACGGATGGGGATTCCGGTAGCAATGAAGGCGGACTGTAAATTTAACAAAAATAAATGTCATTTTTCAAACTTTCTTGAGTGTATTTTCAAAAATAAAACTTTTTTCTTAAATAAGCTTAACAATGGAGAAGATTGCATGAAACGAAACCCAATTGCTACGGTCCTCAACGCCATACACAGGTCAGAGTTTGTGGCACTTCACCCGAAGCTGGTAAAATCTTAATATGAATGAATATTCCTCGACTGGGACGCAAAACAACATACAGGCACAGCAGTTGGGTATAAGGTACTCAAATACACACAGAAACGCGCAATGTGGTTTTAAAACGGATTTATACCAAAAATGCCGTAATAGCTCAGTGGTAGAACGTTCGTTTGGTAACTGGGAGGTCGTGAGTTCCACCCCGCTTGTGTAATAGCCGCACCAACACTAAGACGTAAACATAGGTAGTGGTTGCTCCTTTGCAAAATGCTCGGCATTTAGAAGCGAAAATTACGGATCTTTCAGATAGGAACTTAAACGGAGGTCCCGTTTCGTGGCAGGCATCAAAACGTTAAAGAACCGTCATTGCTACGACCGTAAGCGCTAAGCATAGGTCTAAATTCGCGGTACTTCACCTACAACTAGTGACGCCTCATTATGAGTGACACATTCTCGATGAGACGTAAAACAAACAATCAGCAGACCGTAATATTTTCGCTTTTGTAGAAAATTGTCTTTTATAGATTATGAATTATGGAATATTCAACTGTAAACCAGATATTTGCACCCCAGTCTATGAACCACGCAGATAACCGAAAACGCCCACAATTATATCTATACTCAGTGCTCTCGAACCGCAAACGTCTTTCATTGAGTATATTATATTTGAAATGGTTCACAGGAAAACACAAGAGACACTTAGATTGAAAAAACAAACACCCAAAGAATCCTTATTGTTACAACCGTAAGCGCTAAATATAGGTCTAAATTTGTGGTACTTGACAAACAACTGGTGACGTCTCAACTTCTATGACTTCAAATGGTACTCCTGATACAGTCGCCGTTTACAAGAGGTAGAGTTATCACCACGCCCCGTTAAAGACTACTCCATTCCATTCAAAACTTTTTACCATCGATTGAAACATTTGATTTTATCAAAATGAAGACTTTTTCCAAAACCGAGGACATACCTTCAATCGTAACTGACAGGTGGTCGAGAAACATACGGACCAAAGCCAATGACTGACAGTCCCGAAAATCAAAATACCCTCCCAAGATAAAAAGAATCCCAAAACTCAGCAGACCTGATACCGATACCAACACTCCCAGAACTGAATATACCCGTTCCCGATACCAACACTCCCAGAACTGAATAGACCTGTTCCTGATACAAACAATTCCAGAACTGAGAATGAGAATGAGAAAGACACTGTATTGGGGGAAAATTGTGAGTGAATTAATCCCTAACCTTTTTCCACATCCGCCCCCATCCATTAAATTATCAGTTAGGCCTATTAGTATGTTTGTAATGTATTTCAAATGGAAAAAGAAATTGTGAGTGAATTAATTAATTAATAACTACATTCCCCCATTATACCAGTTATTAGTATTTATGAAAAAATAGACGGTGTTGCATTTTTATTAGCGTGTGATTGAATCCCCCCCCCCTTAACAAGTACCATCATCCATCATATTGCTTGTTATATAGCCATTAACGAACTGCAAAGATTCACCTTTCCATCCTATATTAGACCACTTGATACAGCCACGTACCTGTAAAATTATGATTTTATATCGCCTAGTACATGTATATCATAATACACAAGAATAACTCTTATTTAAAATCTAACTTTTAAAAAATCAAGTTAATTTCCTTGATATTGGAAATCTGTAACTAATATTAAGATAATTAGGAATATATATAATTTGAGATCAAATAATAAGTCTAATTATTCATATAATATGCATGTATTAGCACAACTAACTTATAATTAGCAATCTGACCCCCCCTCCTCCCCACCTTAGTCTTGTAACTCGAATATAAATGCATGTGCATTTGTATATACAATGTACATGTATGTAAAAACAAAATGCTTGCTCATAACATGCTATGCAGTAATCAAGAATTGTTTATATGTACATGTATTGATCAGCTTCAAATGGTTAACATTCAATTAACAGGTTTTGGCTACAGTCAGGCCCCCTCCTCCCCTTGATTTATTTTGGCGATATTTTCTTCAAAGTGTGTGGATTCCCTGTCTATCCCATTCCAATTTAGGTAGTCGTTTCACTGTTAGTATGAATTAGTAGTTTATTAATTAATGTATCAATTAAGATTGTATGCCAACATGTTTGGTAAATCAATAGATTGAATTGAATAAATTTACTTCGCTTAATTAGCAATGCAAATATATAATTCAAAGTTAATTTGCTCCAATTTTCGTTCCTCCCCAGTGGCTGCACGTCAAAGCGTCGGGTTTCGTGCAATATCTATGTTCAATTCTACAACTTCATGCGCTGAAGAGTTCCATATACGACTTGCGACAAAAGAATTTACGATATACGATTACGATACGTTTTGTAAAACGGTCCTACGATCTGTCGTAAGTTCTTCAAATTTATGACTTAGGACTTAAGATTTACGACTTTTTGTAAAACGGGCCCCAGATCCAGACGAGTGATCTTCTCGTTGTCTTCGGAAAGGGTTACTTAATGTTAGATTGTTTGTATGATGGTACCCCCCCCCCCCTAAAATCCTGACCCTCATGGACAAGATGAATTGGTCTGTGGGGAATCAGATCATAAATAGAGCAGTTGGTTACCTGCAACACCTGTAACAATTTTCACAATATGGGAATGTTTGTAAAAATTGTATGTGCTGGCCTGTAATCCTATGTCATTCCCTGAAACATCCTGTTTAATTTCAGTGGTGGTATTAAGTACTATTCTGCAACAACTAAAATCATCAAAACTTGTAGGCATAGAGCCGTGGCACTTTTGCAACGAAGGAATGTCACTCTATCAATCATTCATACAAAATCTCATGGAAAGCACATAATATAAGACGTTACAATATCATTTACAGATAACGCTCTGGTGATAAATCTCTCTGCAAGGTCCGAAAGAGTGTATTCATTGTTCGTTTTATTACTGCCATTTAGAGTGGTCACTCCTAGAAATGAAAGTTGGTTTCCATCCATCAATGTACCTTATCTCGAAACTCTGCGTCATTTCATCAATGGCGCGAAACATGTCAGTGCGTAAACTTGTGTACATCAGCATATGCAGTAGTTATATAAAATATTGAAATGAAAACGCATATTAGTGACATGATACATGTATTTCATTATTACAAGTTCACCAAAAATGTCAAAATTATTTCTGAATTGATAAGTTTCGTAAACATTAACGCACTGGTTGTTCTTTTTATAAGATGTCGTTTATTTGGGATTTTACACACAAAAATACTGTCCAGCATCATTCAGGTTTACGTTTTTGAGGGAATGTATCTTTTCCAGCAAAGTACATTCTAGCAACACTCCAGTGTCATTTTGCAAGGGCTGATGAACTACTGGGTCATTTTTCGTTAAAACCATACACTGACATGAAAATACTTAGCAACAAAGTATCACGTTCACGGAACAAAATTACAAATGTAATCTATAACTACTTTTATAGGTGTTATATGGGTGAGTCATTTATACAACCATGTATAAAACGCATACAAGAACCATTTAATTCTTGTGGATTATCGTATATATAGATAAATCATATATTTCATAGCCTTACATGTAACTTGCTAAAGTTTTGTGTTAGAGAAGCGTTAAAAAACAATTTGTTCAAGAATGGAGTAGTGTTATCAATAGCTCACCTACAAGTGTCAATTACAGAAATTAGATTTAATGAACTAATCAGTGCAAACAATGTGGTAGTTTGACAAAATTTATTGAATGAATGCTTAGTGCTGGGTTTTTTTCTTCCTGAACTTATGTACAGTCACCTGGCTGTATGTGTATTTGGTTTTCAATAATTTATGCCCCGAACCTATAGCCTTTGTTTATATACGAGTATGCAGCTCATTGTATTTGGTTTTGAATGCATAAACACTTGAAACATTCAATAAAGAAGCGATGGTCGGTTTTTTATAGACTATGAGCAAGGAGACATGTTTTGAACAATTAAGTCGAAGTCAGTGTAAATTAATTCGTACAATGATCGATTCTCAATTGATGAATAATAGTTAATTCATGTCATGGAATGAATTCGATGGGTTACCCTGCCGTTTGCCATTTATTGTGCACGTGGTTTGTATGATAGATTACGATGTTCATAATTAATTTGACAGACATTGATTTTCTACATGATCCGATGCATCATATACACTCCCTTCTTACCCATCAGCTGTCCATAAAGTTCGAAGGATATGTACTGTCAGTCAATGCAATATATATTTCCTAACTGACCCCCGTCCAGACAAATAAAAAAAGAACTAGAAAACTGACACGGTCAGGAAGGGTCCCGCTGAGGGTTATTAGAGGAAAATGACATCTGTATTTGATATAACAATGTTTGGGGCTGGTATATACGTTATAATCAATAATATTCAAAGATACATTGGAATGCAAATTTGTGAAAAAGGAATCATGAAGCATATTTATGAGAGACTGATGCAAATTTAAATTACTTCTGTTTGACACATACTCATCCACAATAGAGTGCAACTAAATCCCATTGTAATAGGGGATTAAAAATGAATACATGGTACAAAATGTGGTACATACTATTCGAAAAAGATTATGAATTTGACATATTGATGTCTAGGAAAAGGACATTCTGGCATCGGGGTCTAAGCGTTTTCATACACATTTGATAGAGGTGTTCTACATTTTTGAAAAATAGATATCAAAATTTGTCTTTACATACATAGGTGAGACAGTTTTCATTATTCCTAGCAGAGACATACCAAACATGCTCTAAAACAATTCATAAGCAAATATCAATTACGTAAAAATTGTAGACCTTACCGTCAACAAGCGCAATGAAACACGTCATTTCGAGATTTTCACCGACGAAAGTTCGGTAACAGTAATGAATAAAATACTCATTTTGTATCTATTTTGTGACTTTCTTTAATAAAAGGAACAGTTCTCTAAGGTGTAACGTGCAATTAGTACATGATTCAATGAAACAGTTTCACTTTGCAACCGGATATAAGAAATTTTATTTTGCATTCCGATCCCAATCGAGAGTTGTTGACTGGGAATGACGTATTAATTCAATATACATGTAACATCAAGCATTTCTTATATGATCACATTAAAATAAAACAAAATATAGACATACACAATGTTGTAGAGCTCTTTTTGTAAATTTTCTATATAAATACAATACATATCATATTTAAATTAAATTATCTCCCTTAGACAGTGGTAAATACATACGGTCATAATAACAAAGATGATGACATACAGACAGACAGACAAAGTGACATGACCCCAAAATCTATAGACGTCTTCCTCTTATTGTAAATTATTTCTGTACAAAATTGGAAAACTGTACAATAAAAACTTTGAATTATCGTGTCAAAAAGAAAGTGTTGACGGACGGACGGACAATGTGATTACTATATGGCTTCCCGTATTTCATGGCGGGCACTAATAAAAGAAACCCCGTAATGGGTACCACAAGCAAAGTTTTGGCAATCAAAGGATTAATTGTCTTTGAGCATTTGGGCATAAAACACTTGTAATGTACGGAGTTTGAGTACTAAGACAACAAATGGAATCAAAACAAAGTAGGAGACGAATATCATTGCAGTGTTGAGTGTACGCAACATTATATAACAATTGCCAGAAAATTTTTATTGTCTGTAAATTTAACAAAGAATTCAAATACTAAGAATTCAAATACTATAAAATTTCACAAACTATTTGGATCAACAAATTTTGCACTGCTTAAAAGTTTATGCAGATTTCTATTTATTGTAAAGAAAATATGGTCCTTGCGTATAGCTTTAATACATTCCATTAGGTGAAAGACTGGTCTCGTGGTAATGTTAATTTGTTGAACTAATCTTTCTTCACTTTATACATAGTAGTATAAAAATGAGATAGAAAATGCAGTATTTTGTATCTTCCAATCTGTTCTTTGTAATATTTATGAGAATAAAGCATTGATTGATTGATTTCACCGTCGATGATTCAAAGTACATATTGTACGTGTATGCAGTATTTTGTATTTTCCAACCTCCTCTTCGAAATGTATGACTGCATTTATAAGAATATAGAACATTGATTGATTGGTGTTCTGACATGTACAGTGCATGATGTGTTGATATTGAACATCATTTGCAGAATTCAGTTAATGTAATCAATTTTCAAGTTATTTTTAATTGCTCGTTGTATTGTTATTTTCCCCACATTTTCTGATGTTCGCAATCATAAAAGAGTAGATTAACATTTCCAGGATTCCCATGAAAAATTAATGCTTACATGCACAGGTTCCGGTGTTATATAGTAGCCTTCCCCCCTAGCCATCTTTCCCCCCGGAAAAATGGCTATATAGTAGTTTTTCCCCCGAAAAAATGGCTATATAGTAGATCTTCCCCCACGGAAATGTACCTATATAGTAGGATTTCCCACCTTTTATAGCCAGATTACCCCCTAGGAAAACCTACTATATACATGTAGTAGATCCCCCCTCTTTCCATTCCGGTTACGTTTACGAAGGGCCATTCTGATACATATTTTTTCCATTCTGAAATTAATTCTTTTCTGGCTATTCATTACTTTTTTATCCTAAATAGAGAGTTAATTTCCGAATTCCCTTGATTGGGATTTTTGGAAATATTTATTATTCAACAAACATTTCATTCAGTCGAATGTTATGTAAAACAATCATATATTTAGAATGTAAAATCAGAATATTCCGTGCTTGTAAAACAGCACCTATCCAGGCAACTCAGAATTTGTTAGTTAAACAAATAAGTATTTACCGTACGAGAAATCAAAATTTGTTTCTCTCCATTTGATTAACACAGAAGCTTTTCATACATAAAGTGGAGTAAAAATTCTACAACTCTGTTGATTGTCTACCCCTGATTCCAAATTGCTGCTACTAAGGAATCAACTCGCTTTCCCACTAGACATGATTCTTAACACCTCGTTGAGAGAAATTGGGATTTTTCAATTGAATTAGAGGATTTTGAGAGGAACACCCCCCTCCAACTGTTCTCGGGTCATTGGTGGATTAATTGATGTGAACATGTTATCGATATATAATCGTAACTATTCCAGGCGGTGTAACTCCCAGCTGTACTGTCAGTGCTTTGATTTATACATATTCGTTTACAACATTTCTTCAAAGATGAATTCATTTTGAATCTGACAGATGAACATACGAAGAATATTCTGGAAAATGTTTGATTTTTAACATGCACTCCTAACACCTTTTAGCTCACCTGAGCTGAAAGCTTAACTATTATTCATTTTGCCATCTCAATTTATTACATGTACATGATCATACATGTATATTAATTGAACAGTAGATATGCCTACCTACAGGGACATTTAAACTCCTGGCTGAAGTGGCTTAACCAACTGATAGCAAAAACAATGGGGAATATACACAAACTTCCCTCCAACTATATTGGGTTCAAACCCTTACCATGGAAACAAAACCCATAACACCAACTTGATTTACCCATTTATTGATATCATTGAATGTCATTACCAGTTGAACACAAGCTGTGCACACAAAAGGAAAGTGGGGATAAATAGACGCATTGCTTACTAAATACCAAGGTCTCGGGGGAACAACCGAGCTACCAACACACAAGGTGCATAACGGGCAAAACGGGGGCCTTGTGTTGGGTACAAGTGCCAATGGAGTCACATGTATAGAAACAACATGTGGACAGGGGTTGCATTGGTTGACATATCTGTTTACCCTGTTTCCCAAAGAATTGCTCCCTGGTTGATAGTACTGCTGACACTGAGTACTCCAAGGAAAGCCTCCCCTCCTGTTAAAAGAGGTGGAGGGGCCCCGGTCTGGCAGACACACGTGGACCCCAATTTACATGAGGGGTATTCTTTTCCCAATAAACATATTAACACCTGAGGGTTTATTCTTTCTCCAATAAACATGTTAACACCTAAGGGTTTATTCTTCGCCCAATAAACCACACATGCCCTCCGTCTTGATTGACAGATGGGGGGAAACACAGACCAGAAATGTCCCAAAATGCCCCCAGAACCGCCACAAACATTGATATAATGTTCCGCCATTTCCCTAGACCAAAAACACCTTTTAGATGTAGGCCATCTCCTATAGGTAATTAGGCAGAAAGTTTTGGCAAGAACTATTTGCATCAATTCCCCCCAAAGGGAATTTAAGAGCCACAGGTTCATACTGAGCGCCACAGGTGCCACAGGGGCCAAGGAGTTTGTGAATGGTGTAATAATATGCTATCTGAGACTACTTGAGACTGATTTACAAAGATAAATGCATGTAATTACAGCTTGAAGTGACAAATCCAAATTTATCGGACATGGCGGGATGAATATGTGGATTATGACTTTTGATTATTGAGATGTACTTAGAACTACACTTAAACAGGTATAAATACCGAGCTGACCCAGACATGCCACATGTACAAATTTTTGTCGGCACCAATGAGAGATTGCTTTCAAAAAGAAGAAATCTAGTCTCCCAAATGGTGAAAAACTGACCAACTCTGGACAGGGAATGTTAATTTCCAATATAACTACATGAACAAGGAAAATCTCCGACATGAGTCTGAAAGACTTGCACTTATACAGGTGTAAATTCCGAGCCAACCCAGACATGCCACATGTACCAATTTTTCTCGGCACCAATGAAAGATTGGTTTCAAAGAGGAGAAATCTAGTCTCCCAAATGGAGAAAACTGACCAACTCTGGACAGGAAACGTTAATTTACAATATATATTTGACAATTTGTCCAAAGTCGACCCACTTAGGGATAACTTGAAAACTGAATACTATATTCTAACCTTTAGATCATCAACTGCAGTTGTTAAGGACGTAGGATTTTTTTTGCATGGGCATGACACAGAAAGAATCCGGATTACACCTTGATCATATGATGTCCTACGTGGACGTGAACAAGAAAAACTATGACAAAAATGGGATGCCAGAAACATACGGTTGTGTGTGTAAATTCTGATCCAACCCAGACATGCTACATGTACAAATTACTGCAAACCAATGAAAGACTCTGCTTTCAAAAATGGAAAAAACACGTTGACCAACTCTGGACGGGAGACACTGCCTAAACGAAATCAAATTGAGCTCCCCTAAATGGAATAATTTACATGAAAACAATCTGGAAGTATAAGTGTAGGTTGCTTGGAGTGCAAGATTGGACTAGACCATTAGGGGATGTAATATTTGTGGAATTGACTGTTGGGTAGGCCCCACTGCAAAATATGAATGAAATTACCAAGGGGGTGACTGAATTGCTCTGGAGTATATCTTGCGGTGTGATGTACCATAGCCAAAGTTATTTATCGATAGGACCTGAACCAGAAGTTGGCCGGTCTGTATGTAATACCCGACACCCCCCCCCCCCCCCCCGGTGTGGCGAGACGAATGTCTCGGATGTACTGAGGAGCTGTAGAGACCGCGTATTGTATTTTAAACAGTATCCGCAAAAGACTAAAGTAGATGTGCCCTGTAGTACTCAGGATGTGTTGGATTTTTGCTTAAATCGGGCATGGTTTCCCAAACTCCTAGTATCACCCACCCCCGATGAATCCATGGGGTTTGGATGGCCAAGTGAAACCATACCCTCCAGTATGCTTAAAGGTGAAAAGGAACCTAACCAGAGATATAGGAATTGCCGATACACATTACCTTTTTGCCATATTGTACATTGTATGATTATATACCAATAGGTTTGAGGAGTACCTGTGAAGGCCAGACTAACTTGGTCACATGACCGATAAATTGGGAGAAAAGAATTGGTTGTGGTAGAGTACTCGTTACAACCGGAAGGAGGAGCCCCGTCCACACCAAGCTGGGGTGAAAAACTTTGACAAAAGTTTGACGTTGAGCAACGAGTATAGGGTTCTTTAGACATGACCATTGATATTGCAGCATGGTCAGCATATTAAAGACCCCACCCTACTACTGCCCTGGTTTTGGGAACAAGTCGAGGTCTAAATATATAAAAATAACCAAGTACTAGAGCTACAATTATGAAAGCAACACCATGCATGCGTTTTGCTAAGGGGTGAAGTGCGCCCTTAATTGGATTGACACAAGCTGGTAACAGTGTAATATGGGTAACTGGAATTTATGCCAATCTTCCTCCACTACCAACTGTTTATGTGTTGTGATAGGTTATGAACCAACCACAGAACTAGAAAGTGGTTTGTTGATACACATGTTGCCTAATATTGACTTTACCAAATGGCAGAATTGGGTAGTGAATTTCCTCAATGTAGAGGTTACGTAGTAATGGAATAACGATTGGCTGATAACAACAAGTGAGCCAATAAGCATGCTGCTGTATACAGAGCTACATTATGACCCCTGGGTCGAGGTCTCTGCTGGTGGACTGTTAGTCCCCGAGGGTCTCTACAGCCCAGTAGCTAAGTACTTCGTTACTAGCTTGAAAATACGGATGTATACTTAATTGCTGTTATAAAATTTAGAAATTCCTTTCATAATTAAGGATTATCTCCCTCACGCATAGCTCTTATCCTTAGACTAATTTGATTCCAGATTTTTGGCACACTGTTTTTCTCTATAATAGCTCTAAAACTTCATTGTTATTTCGGATTTCAAACATTTCGGTTGAGCATCAATGAAGAGACATTATTTGTCGAAATGCGCATCTGGTGCATCAAAATTGGTACCGTATAAGTTTTGCATTACTACAAAGTGATGGGAAAGTAAAAGGTATTTATCTGCAATTGGGAGTGAAACTGGTGGTAACTCATTACATTACCGGTGCTTGTGTTTCAAGTAAAAGAAAAAAGGGGGATTAAACATATATAAATTATATGAAATGGAGTTTAAACATGACGTGACTATAATATATAGGCCCTATACCTATATGAATTACTAACAGCCATTTGTAGAACAGTTGATTTGCAGATATAAATTATAATTTGATTTGCAAGAAGTATCTGCATAGTAATACTTGCCAAACTTTGCTGTGAGGTAAGCAGGTGAAAAACTGTTGCACCCAGGTTCCTATGGGAGTACTTGCTTTCCTTGGCTGCTTGGTAACCGTGAGCTGTTTGCCCATATTCCAATACCTGAATTCGGTTCTCACTCATCTCTGGGGAACTCTTCTATGCTGATGCATTATCAGAAGACAGCAATCATGGCTGTTACCTTTGTGGTGTCCAGGTGCCTATGCTTGATTTTAGCTCTCAATAGATTTCATCTCCGGGGGAAATCGTCTATGCTGCTGCAAAATTTTCATAGCAGACATGGTTGCTTGGGTGGAATTCCCCGCCTGGCTTATTCAGTCTTCCTCTGCACCTAGGCAGGGATATTCGTTGTTTGGCGAGCTAGCCCTGGGTTTAGCGCTTTCTAGTAGCTGTTGTAAGGTGCATGATGAAGGATGATAGCGGATTTCTGACATTTAAAAAAAAAAAAATAATTGATGGCTGGTGCCACATTTGATAGTGGCGGGTAAATGTTAGAGGAAGTAGTAATGGGTTATTAACTTGTACGGTAGAGACTTCCGGTTAAGAGTTTAGACAAGTTGTACCACAAATGTTTCCCAAACTTGGATTCAAAACTGATATACAAATATCTAGTCAATTAACTGGGATTATTTCTACATAGCATCAAATAATCTATATTATATGTATCTGCTATCCTAAAAGATCCTAGATTGTTTTAAAAAATGAAAAGGAAGACTCGGCGTAATATTTCGTCCATCTTGTATCAAAATCTTTTGCGCAGTACCCTCCCCTCCCCCCTGGAATTTTGTTCTTTACTATATATTTGCACACCAAAAAATGTTAGACCCCCTCGAAAAATTGGGTCTATACCTATAATATTTGGACCCCTTGAAAATATTACCTGGATCCACCCCTGACTTAGGTTGGTTTCGTTTTGTTCCTACGTAGGCCTAGGTTCGTTTCGATTTCGTTTCGTGGTTTTGCACGTGTCCTTATGATCAACATATACAAACGTGAAAACAAAATGACCAAATTGTCAAAAGAACTGCCTCAAACCATTTGTTTCATCTAAAAATTCGAAGTAAACATCTTTTAGACAATAGTAATGCATTGTACATTCATTATTTCAAAACATTGAAAATGAATCCTCATGATAATATAAAATGTACGTAATATTATGGTACATACAATCTTTCTTTTTACATAATGCCTTTTGTTCCGCAGTTCAGACTTTGCGTTACCATGGTTATCAGGAAACGGTTTTTTTCTTTCTTCTTGTTCTTACTTATAAGTTTTTCTTAATACAAATGTATATGAACAAATTCTTTGCTAAGAAACACTTCTAATTCACAAACAATGTGTTAAAATAGCGCAATAGAAACGCACAGCTTCTTACAACTTGCGTATCCATACCGACCGCCTCGTAGAGGCCCGTAAAATTTGTCCATTGATGATCAAAAATTCTAATAATTTTATGCGCTTTTCATCAGATGTGTTCAAACATGCATATAATATTAGAAATACCAATAAATCAAATTAATATTGTACATGTACTCTCTAAATTGTACTCCAAAATACAGATACCCTACCCTTGATCATGTTTTCAATGAGAATGCATTTTTTTTAATGATTTCGTATATTTTATACTTTCTCAGTAATATCGTAAAGCATATCTTTATAATTTGTCTCTATGAAAATGCATGTACATGTATCTACAATCAAACTATCGGCAACATACACTTTTCGATACTCAGATCTACGCAATATCAATATTTGTTGTACAAAGCCCAACTGCCTTTCTATTGTCTGTTTTCTAAAATCAAAACAAAATACGTGAGGGGGGTAACCCTGCTATGGGGGAAGATCTACTATATAGTAGTGTTTCCCCCCTAGGGGGAAAGGCTACTATATAGCCATTTTTTCCGGGGGGGGATCTACTATGGGGGAAAGGCTACAATACAACATCGGTTTTATGGTGCCTAAATTATATCTAATTGGTTTTTAATATCAGGCTCCCAATTGCATTTTACAATCTGTGGTAAATAATTCTTTTTGCTGTGGATTAACATAAAGGCTCTACTGACATACATGTAGGTGCAGTAGGACAAAGGACATCAGTAGAGTTTTAATTGAAGGAATGGTCGACGTCATAGGCAACCTATCTCTCCTATTTCCAATTACACAATTACCTGTCCAGATAGAAGTTTTTAAACTCTACATGGCCAAAAGCAATCTTCAAGTCAAATTCTATCTTCTAGTGTTTTAACGTTATAAAGTTGTGGACTAGGATAAATATGTCTTAACCTTTTTTTTCGCTAGGTATTTGTGGAAATGATGAAATTATTCGCCTTGACCGATTGATTGATTGTTTTACGTCTCGTCGTGAATTAGGCACTCATATCGAAACGTTGCCTAGACCGAATGACGTTGACGTAAGGCAATACATTTCGTTTGGTCACAACCAACTTTTAATTGTATTTATTATCTTTAACTAAACATTAAGATGATGAAATGCTATCTTTAATGTATTGAACGGGAACTGAAGGTTGCAGAAAAAAATGCATCGCGGGTTGTGCAATTTTTCCTGCAATATTTGCGTCCTTGATATCACTTTTACATCAAACAAACCAAAGAAAGATATTTTATTTATGTTTTCCAGTATTTTTTAATAAAACATAAATACATTCACTGGGTCAAATGCTGTCGGACGTTGTTAGACCATCCTTGGCACACTGATTTTGACTACGGATAACTCCGTTTACTTGATCAAGAAGTAGGGCCCACGGCGGGTGGGGATGCTTACTCCTCCTAGGCATCTGGTATACCAGGGGTCTGTGTTTGACCAACTTTCTATTTTGTATTGCTTAAAGGAATTATGAGATTGATCACTGTTCCTTATCTTCACCTTTCATACAAGTACGTAAAAATAGATATTAATTGATCTGCAAGTTGTAAAATGGTTGAAAAACACTTGTTATTGACTTGTCTCCATCGTTGGTAATGACAATGTTATTGGGTCCACGATGGACAAACTCCACATGCAGGCGCGTGTGCGTGTGACTTGCTGGGTCGCATGAAGCTTTAATGAACGTTTGACGGCATGTTTGATCCAGTGGGGATCCGGGTTAGAACAGGTCTTCAGTAAAATGCGACTAAATAGGACAGCCCTTCGGATGAGACCGCAAAAAACAGAGGCCCTGTCTCACAGCAGGTGTGGGACGATAAAGATTCCTCCCTGCTCAAAGACCGTAACCACCAAGCAAAGGCCAAAATTTTGCAGCCCTTCATCGATAATGGTGACGAATTCGCCAGCGGGATATTAAAGCAATATATAACCAACCAACGAACTTCATACGCAGACAGACGCCAATAAAACCGGACCTAGTTGTATTTATGTTGTTTGTTCCTTTTACTGAGATGTTTTCTCTCCAATGTTTCAAAAATATTCTCCACTCCTGAACATTTGGCTCATAGTTTGCTTATGAAAGACAATACAAATTGACAGCGAACAAATATATAGTTGACTAAGGTCAAGATCATAATTTTAATAAAAGACTGAAATAGAAACATTTGCCTGTACCTCAGCTGAGTATTTGAGAAGGAATGATCGGAACAGCAGTCGATCAGTGGTTTGTGCAAACCGTTACATGCATGGTGAGATTGAACCTTGCCCATACATTGACTCCATCATACTTGAAATGTGACAACACTTCGTGACTGCTCTTCCGACAAACGACATCATTTAGAATCTGTCGGATGACACTTTCAAATACGTCAATTATCAATTATCAAGCTATTTTTGTGTGAAAATATTTGCGAGGTTTCGGGTTAATTTTCTCGTGTATTGTGTTTTCAATTTTGTTGTTACCCAAGTCACTTTGTGTATAGGTTTTTAGGTTAAGTTATTGCTATTTCAGTGCAGAGGGGATTTAAGAAACTATCTGGGCCATATCAGGCAGTACTCTCAGCATTTCAGTAGGTGCTCGGCGTGGGAATCAGAACACGTGAGACAGTGCTGTATGCACATGGGTGTTCCACGTGGTGGACTTGGCAATTATTTTGTGAGCCTAGTGTTGCCTTTGGTTTGAAGTCGGCGTTACCCAGTATCGTTGTTCAGTGAGAGACCTGTGAGTCCGGGACTGGAAGCGGAGGGGCTGTTCGAGCTGTATGGAGGCCTGGTTGTGCCAAGTGTGACGTGGCGTTAAATTGAATTGTGCTGAGTAGCCAAACTTTCATATTGTGTTTCAGTAAACTAACATTTTATCAAAAAGGAATTTGAGAAATTTGTACAAAACGTAATTTACTACTGTTTAACTTTTTCTGTAGTTAGCGGAATTAGCGACTATTCGAACCATTATGTAATACATTTATTACCAGTTATATTTTCAGCCTGGAATGACATACTTGTTGTATTAACTATTGAATTGTCTTGACAGTTATAGTTATATTGATTGTCAATATTGCCAGGTTTATTATACCAATTTATATTTCTTTCTCGGTGAGAGAGTATGGGTGTGTGAATGTGAAAGTGTGATTTCTTTGTTTTTCAAACATCTCTATATTTCTTATCTTATTGCTAAATAAATTTTCTTTTTATTTATTCTACGATTTATCATTTTCTCTACTCCTACACAAAATCCAAAAAGAACTTCATTACATATGGTGGCAGCGGTGGGATTTTGTGATAATTGGTTTAGAGAAAAGATATTTGGTAGAATATCGGTGGTTCAGAAAAAGTTCTATCAAATCAATTTAATTTTTGCAATTTTGATTTCAGTGCAATTTGAAAGTTTGGCTTATTGATTTTTTTTCCTTTGCTGCTCTGGTGTGTAGTTGATAATGTCATTGCCTCAGTGGGTTCAGGACGCTGTTGAGAAGGGTCAGGACTTGTCAGTGTGTCTCGAGTTGTGGAAACATGCTACGGCAGTTGATAGAGATGAACGTGCTACACAGAGAGAGGAGAAGAAACAAGAGATGGAACTACAACGAATGGCCATGGAGAAAGATGCAGAAAAACAGAAACTGGACGTAGAAAGGGAAATGGAGGAAAAAAGGTTGCAGGTAAAAATGAGAGAATTAGATCTACAGGAACAGGCAATGAAAACCAAGGGTAAACCGGGTGATAGTGAGACCAAAGAACAGAAGCATGAGGTAAAGTATCTACTTCCAAAATATGTAGAAGGTGAAGATATAGATGTTTTCATCAGGTCATTTGAAAGACTGGCTAATCTGCATAAGTGGCCGAAGGCAGAGTGGGCAATACGACTAGTTCCACAATTGACGGGTAAGGCACTAGATAGTTATGCACGGTTGAGGGAAGTTGAGTCAAATGATTATGACGTCATTAAGAAGGCCATACTCAAAAGGTATGATTTGACGGCTAGTACTTACAAGGATAAGTTTAGGGCATGTAAACAAGATCCTAATGAAACATTCAGAGAGTTTTACACTCGTTCATTGAATTATTTCGAGCACTGGTGTCAGATGGAGAGAGTTGGCGAGAATTTTGTAGTGTTGGTAGATGTGCTTATGAGGGAGCAGCTGATCAACAGTTCATCAAAGGATTTGCAGGTATGGTTGAAAGAAAGAAAACCAAAATCAGCAGATGAAATGATCGAGCTTGCTGAAGCATATCAGAATGCACATCGTGGGTCTGTGATCATGAACAAGGTTCATGCACAGGGTAATCCGAAGGACAGTAGAGGTAAGTCTCATGAACAGAAACCTGTGTCGGGTAATCCACAAAGTAAATCTGAAAAGAAGTGTTTCTTGTGTCATAGAATAGGTCACTTCATAAGCAAATGTCCATTACGCAAATCGACGGATAAAGATGCAAATGCTGAAAAACAGTGGGGAGGAAAACCTAAACCTGGTCAATCACAGGAAAAAGCAGGTTTAGTGCATTCACCAACAATGACGAGAAAGGGACAAACTTTAGAGTTACCCATGGCGGTGGAAGCAAAAGGATTTCATAAGGACACAAAGAAGAGTGGACTTAAGATTGAGTCGGGAATGGTGAATGGTAAGGAAGCATCTGTTTTGCGTGACACTGGGTGCACATCTATTCTGGTGGCAGAGAAGTTAATCAGAAGAGACGATTTAACAGGGGGCGTAAGTGAGGTGACCCTGGCGAACGGATGTTTGGAGAAATGTCCGGAAGTGTGGATTGAAGTCGATACAACCTATGTCAAAGGTAAGGTGGTGGCTTTAGTCATGAATACACCATTTGCAGATTTGATAATAGGAAATTACACACGAGTAGATATCCCTACTGAAAGGAACGACATTGAGAAAATGTCAAGGTCAGTAACAGACACTTGTCAGGCTGTGGAGACAAGGTCATCGGCAAAAAGAAAACCAGTTCAGAAGGAAGTGGTAGACATTGGTCAGGAGTTTGGTGGACAATACTCTAGAGAGGAATGGATTGAGGAGCTAAGAAATGATCCTACGTTGGATGTCTACAAAAAACGAGTTGGTGATGGTACTCCCAAAGACGGAGGCGGCTACATATCACTTGAGAAAGGTATGTTATACAGACATTTCAAATCAGATGCAACCAAGGAAATCGTAAAACAGTTACTGGTACCAGCGAAATTTCGCAGTCGAATTCTTTCACTGGCCCACGATATTCCTATGGCGGGTCATCTTGGAATAAAGAAAACCAGGGAAAGAATATTGAAATATTTCTTTTGGCCAGGAATTTTCGACGACACTAAGAAATACTATAGATCCTGTCCGAAATGTCAAAAAGGAACTTCGAAAACCAAGGTGAGTAAAGTTCCGTTAATTCAAATTCCTAGAATTGACGTACCTTTCCAGCGAATAGCAATAGACATGGTAGGACCATTACCTAGAACCAAAAGGGGAAATCAGTACGTATTGGTAATTTGTGACTATGCTACTAAGTACCCTGAAGCAATACCTTTAAAAAGTCAGGAAGCAGAAGTTGTCGCGGAGGCAATGGTTGAGGTTTTCTCGAGGGTAGGTGTACCAAAAGAGATTTTATCAGATCAAAGTACAAACTTTATGTCATCCCTGATGTCGGAGTTATGTCGACTGTTGAGCATACACAAGTTAAACACAACTCCGTATCATCCTCAAGCAAATGGTCTGGTCGAGCGGTTTAATGGGACTTTAAAGAAGATGCTACAAATCTATGCACAGGATGAGCCAGGTAAGTGGGATAAGCTTTTGCCATATCTCCTATTTGCTTATAGGGAAGTTCCACAGGAATCGACAGGCTTTGCACCATTTGAGCTGATGTATGGGAGACATGTCAGAGGACCACTCGCTATTCTGAGAGAAAGTATCGATGGTGAGGAAGACGAGAGTCGTCAGTTGCAACCCTCAATACTCAGCTACATCATTGAGATGCGCGAGAAACTGGCAAGGATGGCAGATCTCGTATCAGAGAAGGAACAGGACAGTAAAACGGACCAGAAAAGGTATTACGACCGAAATGCGAGAAATAGGTCATTTGAAGTCGGGGACAAAGTCCTGGTATTGTTACCGACGAGTACAAAGAAAATATTGGCACAGTGGAAAGGACCTTTTCCTGTATTGGAGAAAGTAAGTCCGGTAGACTACAGAGTACGGTATGACAACGGCGGTACCAAAGTTTACCATGTCAACATGCTAAAACGCTGGTTTGAAAGAGATGAAGAGAATGAGAAGCAAGTTATAGCAGCAGTATGTATTGCAGATCATTCGGAAGAGGATACTGAGTGCATTGATAATCCCTTGGTGGATCCAAGAGACAATTTCAAAGATGTCAAGATATCCGACACATTGTCTGAGGAACAGAAAACGGAACTCATGGAATGTTGGCAAGAATGCAGCGAGGTGTTGACCAATGTTCCTGGCAGAACGTCGATATTGAACACATTGCAAAGAAGGATAGCAAGATCGCGGATTTCTTATCCAGACCAATTTCAGTTGGTCTCAATTTTGTTTTCAACTTCATCATAATTTATTTGAAATGATGGACATTTTGTAAATAAATGGGGGCGTATGTGATGAAGTTAATTTTCATTTTGTTAGTTTTTTTGTTTGTTGTTACCCAAGTCACTTTGTGTATAGGTTTTTAGGTTAAGTTATTGCTATTTCAGTGCAGAGGGGATTTAAGAAGCTATCTGGGTCATATCAGGCAGTACTCTCAGCATTTCAGTAGGTGCTCGGCGTGGGAATCAGAACACGTGAGACAGTGCTGTATGCACATGGGTGTTCCACATGGTGGACTTGGCAATTATTTTGTGAGCCTAGTGTTGCCTTTGGTTTGAAGTCGGCGTTACCCAGTATCGTTGTTCAGTGAGAGACCTGTGAGTCCGGGACTGGAAGCGGAGGGGCTGTTCGAGCTGTATGGAGGCCTGGTTGTGCCAAGTGTGACGTGGCGTTAAATTGAATTGTGCTGAGTAGCCAAACTTTCATATTGTGTTTCAGTAAACTAACATTTTATCAAAAAGGAATTTGAGAAATTTGTACAAAACGTAATTTACTACTGTTTAACTTTTTCTGTAGTTAGCGGAATTAGCGACTATTCGAACCATTATGTAATACATTTATTACCAGTTATATTTTCAGCCTGGAATGACATACTTGTTGTATTAACTATTGAATTGTCTTGACAGTTATAGTTATATTGATTGTCAATATTGCCAGGTTTATTATACCAATTTATATTTCTTTCTCGGTGAGAGAGTATGGGTGTGTGAATGTGAAAGTGTGATTTCTTTGTTTTTCAAACATCTCTATATTTCTTATCTTATTGCTAAATAAATTTTCTTTTTATTTATTCTACGATTTATCATTTTCTCTACTCCTACACAAAATCCAAAAAGAACTTCATTACACCCATACATTGACTCCATCATACTTGAAATGTGACAACACTTCGTGACTGCTCTTCCGACAAACGACATCATTTAGAATCTGTCGGATGACACTTTCAAATACGTCAATTATCAAAGACTATCTGTCTCAGCACCCTTGCCTTTTCTCGGAATAGAAACACAACATGTAATGTATGAGTTTATTGTATGGAAGATATTGACCACAGTGGTCAGAAAGAACACTTACAACAAACAAACAACAGTGGGGTCGCCGAACAACAGGGCTTACCCCCAACAACAACATTTTATGCGTCATCCGAAAGGGCAAGTAGCATGCTGGGTTACTTTCAATCATGCTACCGACACATACAACACATATATTTAAGTATGGTTCCATGTAAAAATCAGGCAGAGGGTGATAAGTCGACCGTCAGGGATCGAGCCGATACTTATATGTATAGTAACATTGTTTATAGGAAATCATTCCGTGATAATATTTTTTTCATATGACGCACCTTCACAGAGCTGTGTTACTAAAAATAGAATACCCATGTTTTGACCAAAACTGACTCATAAAAATGCTATATATATTCTTAAAGGTTTTGTTAAATGAAAAGATCATACATTTTCAAATGGCTTATATAAAATGAAGAAGAAGGCTACTGTTTACGAATTTCTGTTGTCATAGTGAGTATCTGTTATGTGTTACCATGGTAACCGTTCCTGTAGTTAACGAAAGGACTTTCTAACGGAAAAAACATTCCAACTTTAAGACCATTTTTCTCGAAACAGCAAACACTTTCAAAAAAGTTTTATAATTAGACGAATAAAGTACATGCTATTGAATAATTTTTACTCAATATTTTTTTTGAAAGTTTTTACTGTACTCGGAAAAAAATATATGAAGATTGTGAAAAATGGCGGGAAAATAATATATTTTCATGTTTCTAAATTTTCTTCTACTTACAAACTATTCAACAAGCACACTTTTTTGTCATGTTCTAGTAATTATCATATTTATAAATATCTAAAATAATCTTCTTTATGTGTTTACATACCATAATGATATGTCTATAGATGTAAATGCAAGAAACGATGCATAGCATTTTGGGTCGGGATCGAAAGTCCGTTTATTATTAACCCATTTCTTTCAGATTTCCTCAGGTTTTTGTAAACAACTTATTAGACCGGTCTTTATAGGATATTTTGCACTGAATGGAGAGTTTAACTTGCAAGTATTTTTGGCTGGATAGTTGTGAGTTTGTTGGTAATTAACAGATTAAAGAAAAAATGCTTGGTTGGCAATTGTTTTTCATTTTGAAATTCACCTATCAACAACTCTTGTGAGGCTGGTCAACGACGTACGTTGTAGGTTGCTCGAATACATTTATTACAAAGCATCTGGACATTTTAAACTTTGGCTAACAATTCTAGAAACATGATGTGGCTCAAATTTTAAAATAAAACTTTTTAGCACTTGCTTTCCTTATGAATCCTTTGTAAGAGTGGAACAAAAACTTTTAGTGAAATGTACGTTTTTACAGTCGTATAATATATATGTTTGTTCAGGAAAAAATAAAAATGAGAACAGAAACTGCAGACATTTGTGTCATTAATATTGTACAATTTGGACAGTTTATATTGACTTTATATAATTTTATGAAGATACATGTAATGTAGAAACGGGATTGTTTTAAAATTCAATAATGTAGTTTAAAAAATGTAAGTTGACCCATTTATCATGTCTATGGCACTATCTTTTACCAAGTATGATTACAGGTTGCTTTTAGATGACAAAACAACTGTTTTACATAATCCATGTAGATATTAGTGTCTGTAAAGTGAATTGAAAATGAATTCTTAATTATTTCATCAATACATTCCATTATCTATAAGATTTTTTAACAGTTGCAACTTGTAAGTTTAGATCCTTTATAAACTGTATACTGAAAAATGTACATAGAAGAGTTCTTTGAAGCTTAAAATTTTTATTTCAAAATCATACTTTTTTAAAAGTGTAACCCCAAACAAGGCATAAACATGATAAAGGAACAAATGAGCACAGACATATATTTGTTACGAACATATTTACAAAACGGAGGCAGATCCAGAAAAAAAATATAAGGGTGGGAATTGAGGTTTTGTGACTCGTGTATTTACCTTCTCCATCCAGAAAGGGGTGGGTGAAGAGCCCAATAATTGCATAAAATAGACCATTTGAGCTATTCTATGATGCATCACATTATACATGTATTTTTGCATGTCAACACAACTTCATTACACAATTCAACCCATTGGTGCTTAATTTTTTCATAAGTTGTTTCCCTTTCGAATTTAGGTACATTAGGAATTTCAGTTGAAATAATTTGAATAAAACACCATATATAAGAATGCTTTCATGTTTATTTGACAATTTGTCATTTATTTCTTCATAGAGTTTTGATATTTTGTTTGGATTCAATATTTTAGACTGTCTTGATGTTCAACATTGAATTTATGGACTCCTTTGCTTTTCTTTTGTAATAGTGTCTTGTACTTTCACTTGGTTTGATTGATTTTCCTCCTGTTACCACTTTAAGTATATCATTGGGTTTTGCAGAGACCTACAATACAATAAGATAGAAGCTGATTTTCAGGACACAAGAATTTACTTATTTTTCTCTCCTCAATATACATGTATATTATATATATTTCTCTAGTTTTTGAGAATGTTTGAACATTTTATATCATAAAACTTTCAATTAAAGTACACGACTCAGAGCCTAGTAGTCATAGTACACATTGATTTTTAAATTATACATGTAGTTAGAAAGAATAAAATACTAAAACAGCATATAAAACTTTTGAAAACAAGAAATGCTTAAAGAAACTTGTATATGGCATTGAGAAGGTGTTCCAAATATTCTAAATCAGTGACAAGTAGGTTCAGGTACTAGTCAGGGCAACAACTGTATCAGGTTTTGAGTCTGGTTTCTGAGTGACCAATAGTTTCCTATAATGGTGGGTTGGGGGTTGGTTGACTTTGACCTCATTATCAGAAGGGGTCATATAGTGCTTGTATATCAGGATTATTATATAATATTATACTGCTCTACCAAGTTTGAGGTTTATAAAAAATTTACACTGTAGATTCATTGGTACATATGTGCTACATGTATTTACCACAGAGGTTTCCAATGCATGTAGTGATGGTAATGACACTCCATGATGCTGGTATGAAAACTTTAAAGAAATATACATTAGCTAAATGACTTGATCTTTGTTATATTTATATATTATTATTAGAAATATAAATTCAAGAACCCATACATTAACCAGTCCCCATGACCATATCAGATTGAGGCAGACTTTAAATAGTAATATAATAGATATCTAATAAAAATGTCAAGATATAATTAACATTATGAATTGTTTTACAATAAAATGGAATTCTTTAAAAAACTACAGACCCTAAATATTTTCTTCGATATGTCTAATAGTATGCATATGTTTTTAAAATATGAATTCCGATTTGTCAAGAGGTGAATGGTGACCACTAAAAGAAATGATTTTGTGCATATGAAATAATATTTAAAAAATGTGTGTGTGTTTATATAGAACACCTTGAAGGAAAAAACAATGATGTGTATATAAAATATTGAAAAAAAAAACCCATCGATTCTGAGAATGGAACCCGGTACCTCCGTCATGCTAATCCGGATACCTAACCACTTGGCTATCTGTGACTTGTAAAAAGGATGATCACATTATATACTTAACATTGCATCTCACAAAGTCATATCATGTCTTAAATTTTTATATGCAAATTCGACTGAAATCTATATGTAGTACATAAAACCACACTCTTTTGAGATGATACCTACTCCTACTGATCCTCAGTTAGGCATAATCTACATTTCTATCTGAGACAAGAGGCGTTTGTGTGGAGGATACGTAGATGTCTGCTATTATTGCAGACCATTACAAATGAAACATGCCGTCGACAAGCCTAGGCCTAAAACATATCATAGCGTAACTGTTGAAAGTATGACTTTTTGAAACAAGGGAGTGGGTGTCATCTGCACACAGTCGTCTCATACAATGCTACATTGTTTAATACAACATTCGTTATGATTTTTATGCTAGTAATAACATGAATAATAAATATTGCGAATTTTGACTTATTAAATATGTAAATCACACCATTTGAAATTACCGGAATGCGCCGACTTGGTGACATGTCATATAAGATATGTTGCTCGGTCTTCATTGTCGGCTGCTCCACACACGTTCTATCTTCAGTGACGCCATATACATCAATGTATTTCTGACACTCTCCGAAGGTAAATATATTCGTTTCCTTTAGAGGAGGCTTGAGGGTAGTTCACACTCTGTCGGAATATTGTCTTACACGGCATTCAGTTTTGGATCCGCCATATTCCGCGCAATTAGTGTGTTGACAAATCAGCGCCCCTAGCGATCATCGAGGTTAAATTCAAGAACGATAACCGAAATTGCATTAAAATCGAAACATTCAGAGAGGTTTTAAAATGTTATATTGAAACTTTCAAAAAAAATATTTATTTCAGAGCATGCCTTTTTTATTTGTTTAATGTTATATAATGATATATTTTCATACCTGCTTTGCTGTTTTTAGATTTCAAAGGGATTACAAGTAGTGTTTTCTATAGATTTGCACTAAGCGTGAATTCTCCATGTTCATAATTATCTGTCCATAATTTTGGAACAAGGCGAAATAAATCAAAACTACTTTGTTTATTTGCCAAACATATTACGGTGAGTTAGTATGCTAAGTTTGGGTTCATTTCGTGAACATGGACTTATCACGAAAATGCAATTTTGCCTGATTTTTACGTGGAACCATACTTAACTCTTAATTATTTACATAAAATGAAATTAAACTATCAAATCAACATTCAACCATAATCAAAAGTCAACGTATATTTTCACAACCAAGTTGAAGGTGAGGATTTGCCCTCACACCGCTCATTGATGATCACTAAATTTATACCACTGTGAGTATGGGAATGCATGGATGTTATCAAAAGATACTGTGCCTGAAAAAAAAAGGCTAGCGGCAGAAAAACTGAACAACTCAAACTTATTGCAAAATGGGGGTGAGTATTTAATTTTTTTCTGCCCAAACTTTGACCAACCTTCCTCTTTGTATGCTGAATGGAAAAAAGGAAGTGGCGATGCGTAATTCCAGATTGCTGCCTGTGATGCTGTTATAGTTCCGGAACAAGGTTTTTGGACTGAAACATAACAGAGATGGGCTTAATATTATTATAATATATAGTAAACAATATGTTTATCCGAATACAATCGTAAATAATGCTTAGATGAAGACACAAATTTACAGACAAGCTGAAATATGGGCAAATATGTATTTGATAAGCTGAACACTGTACTTCAAAAAGGACTGCAGTATGTGGTGGTACTTGGACATGTCTCTAACAGAAACTGAACATTTTAGGCTGAAATCAATTTTTGTTTTAAAACAGTTTTTTTTAAATCTTGAAACATGCAAATATTTCATTATAAGTCTTATCACTGGAGCTGTGATGATATAGAGGCCTAATGGATATCAATGAAATCATTGTAGCTTCCACCTTAAAATCAGAATTAAAGAGTCGTCCTTGCATTTGATCTGGACCCTAAATTTCAAATTTAACAGGGAACACAATCTGGTCTAGATAATAACGTTCGAGTCTCATATTTTAAGTTAATGATATAAATCTGATAACAAAATACCTTAATGAAAGGTGACGATAACAAACAGTGACTAATCTCAAAACTCTTATAAAGGTGAAGATAACGAACAGTGACCAATCTCATAACTCCTATAAAGGTGACGATAACGAACAGTGACCAATATCATAACTCCTATAAGGTAATCTAATGATAGAAATCTGACAACAAAAGTTGGAATGCCGTTTTTCGTTTCAATATTTCAGTACAACTTCACAAATAACGTGCATTTTAAGATATGAATAACAAAACATTGTGTTTCATTTGGCGAGCGTTAATGAGGGGAGTATGTTGGCATCTAATATGTATAAGTGGATAAATTAGACCACATATAATAATAATAAGCAAATATTAACCTTATATTACCTATGACCGGAATCAGAAGACTTGAACATCCTTTGATTATAATGATATCCCGTTCTCAGAATACCCTATGGACGTTTTGTTGATAACGGTTCGTGGTCTTTGTTTACGTAGAAAAAGTGAAGATAACGAATATTGATAAATCTCATATTTCCTTTAAAGAATACAAAAGGAAGAGTAGGGCAAACAGTGATCACTGGACGCAGCAGAGGTGGGACCAGATGCAAATGAGGAGTAAGCGTCTCCTATTGACCGGTCACACACGCTGTGAGCCTACTCCCTTTATCAGGTAAACAGAGTAATTCGTAGTCGAAATCAGTATATAAAAACGGACCAACATCAGAATGAAATACGTAAGACAGTATTCAACCCAACGACAGGTTGTTTTTGCAAATACGATCATTATAACAACCATATAATTTGCGAGATGCTGACTTCAAATAAATGTTAAAACCCATATAGCATGAACTTATTCGCCAGTAGCTTGGGGCGATTTAAAAAGAATATTGCTAGATAGATATGGAAAGTTGACAGTTTAGAAGCTGAAGTAATTCCGTTTGTCATGAAGTTTAGTTGACAGTTTGCCGTTAACATCTATGTTCAATAAAATATCCAAAGATGTAGCAAATGTGGAAGACTTTGTGGTGTCTTTTAGTTTGAGTTTATTGGCCAATGTATACTATGAAAAGGTGAGGATAAGATAACGAACAGTGAGCAATCTCACAACTCCTATAAGGAATACAAAATAGAGAGTTGGACAAATAAGGACCCTGGATAAACCAGAGGTGGGATCAGGTGCTTAGGAGGATTATGCATTCCCTGTCGATCGGTAACATTCGCCGTGAAACCTATATCTTGATCAGTTAAACGAGGTTATCCGTAGTCATCAGTATGTGACGAACAGCCTAACAATTGATATGAAACAAGTCAAACAACATTTGACTCAATGGTAGGTGGTATTGACAAACTAGATCATTATAACGACCATAGAATTTGCGAAATGCTGACGTTAGACGAGACTGTTGAAACCCCTGCAGCATCAACTTGTTTGTCAGTAGCTGCCTCATTTTAAAAGCTGAACATATGCAGGAAAAGCTCTTGCGTATTGAATCCGTTGGGAGATATAAACACCATATACAGGTGTTAATGGGATATTGCTACATAAATACAATACGATTAAGATATGTTGCATATGGGTCATTATCAAAGTTTGCAGATTTTTCAGAGTCAGAAATGACAAGAAATGTATAGTTCTGAATTCCATTTTTTTAAAGCATAAATGTTTATCAAACATTAAGGTAAAACATATCAGATTTTGCAAACATGAAATGTGCCTCATTGCCAAAAAATGGGATCAAAAGTGAATATGTAAAACAAATCTGTCAATGGTGTAACAATTATATAATAAAGGGAAAAAAGGATAAGTAATAATACCATATGCTTGAAAATGGCATAAATAATTGTAAAAAAGCATTAAATTTGATATATTTTGGTATGATGTTTTACAAATTCAGTAATTCTATAATTAAACTGACACAAAATGGTATATGCAAGGTGAAGATAACGAACAGTGATCAATCTCATAACTCTTAAAAGCAATACAAAATAGATAGTTGGGCAAACACGGACCCCTGGACACACTAGAGGTGGGATCAGGTGCCTAGGAGGAGTAAGCATCCCCTGTTGACCGGTCACACCCGCCGTGAGCCCTATATCCTGATCAGGTAAACGGAGTTATCTGCAGGCAAGATCAGTGTGCCAAGAACGGCTTTACAATCGGTATGAAACACGTCAGACAGCATTTGACCCAATGCGAGGTTGTATTGACGAACTAGATCGTTATAACGACCATAGAATTTGCGAAATGCTGACTTCAATCGAGACTTGAAATCCCTGTACCATCAACTTGTTTGTCAGTAGCTTAACTCGATTTAAAAACTGACTATACCCAGAATAAGCTCTTGCATATCGAATCAGTAGAGATATATAAACACCATATGCAGGTGATAATGGAATATTGCTACACAAATATGGGAAGTTGACGATGGAAAAGCTGAAATCATCCCGTTTGTCATACAGTTGAGTTGTCAGTTTGCCGTTAATGTTTACTTTCAATAAAATATCTAAGTATGAAGCAGAAGTGGATGACTCTGTGGTGTCCTTTATTTCGAGCTCACATGGATATATCAAATCGACATATGAATGAAAGCTATCATTGTTGATAGACAAAACGTCATCGATATATCTAAAAGTCGAATTGAAGGTCACAGTGAGAGATTTTTTCTTCTCACGTAGAAGTTTTTGAATAAATTCTGCTTCATATGAATATAAAAACAGGTCAGCTAACAAAGGATCACAATTCGTGCCCATGGGAATTCCAACAGACTGTTGGAAGACCTGATCACCAAACACCACGAAGATATTGTCAATGAGGAACTCTAACATATTTTTTATTTCAACTTCAGAGTTCTTGTGCGTGGAATCAGTGGTGTTTAACAAAATAAGTTTTTGAATGACTGATCACTAGATATGAATATTTCCGTTTTCCGTTTTTGTTGAAGAACCAACTGTCTATGATGTCAAAAAGTCTAGTCTTTAATTTATCGCGAGGATTGGTCGTGTATAGTGTTGAAAAGTCATAGGTTTTAATGGTATTGATTTGGGCAAAATTCTGTGATTTCAAGTTTACTAAAAGTTCTTTAGAATTTTTTAGAATCCACATTTGATTAACACCACTTCTGGCATATGGTATATCTGAGATACTCTTTTTAAAAACTTTCCTCTCTTTTTAACATGATACCGGCATTATTGCAAAATGACACAAAATAGTATTACAGATTAAATATATTCATTTAAATCTTATTTTAAGAAAAGTTTGATACTGATATATGACCATCTTTGTCTGCGATCAAGAAAATTGTTCATGCAACACCAATGACAAAATGTGTTGGACCACTGTAAATTACACCACTGACATAAAAATAACAAAAGTGGACCCAAACACTTTAAAAGTAAAACTAAAAATTAATCAATAACACTCTTTTGAATAATTTCATACATTTCCTTTCAATGAAAAAAAAAATCGGACATGAATATTTTTGCTTGTGTGTACAAATGATAAAGGTGTATTTTATACCACTTATATTGTCGTTACTCCACTGAGCATAGTGTTTGTGTAAGTTGCATATGCAATAATAAATGATGTCAAAGGCAATCACTAAAAGTGTCAACATGCTTACACCATATACAAATTTCAATCATACATCTTTTATGGTCACCTGAGTTAACCAGGTGACCTATTGCTTTTGGTCTGTGTCCATTTCCATGCGTTGTACAATAACAATTGAACAATTTTAAACTTCTTGATAACTACCATTACAAATTCCGATGCATCCTTGGGACAAGGGGGGGGGGGGGGGGTAAAGTATAAGTTTCAGAACACCTGTACCCCTGGGGCCTCAGGGCAGGAACAAAAATTTACCCAGTTTCAAAAATCTTCTTTACAACCGCAAATCTGTAAGGAAAAGTAAATGCATATTCATGAAGAGCAGGAAGTCCTCTGCCACAACTGTACATTCCATGGTCCCTGTGGTATAGGACTAAGGTTCTGACTCAGTGACTCCAGGGTGGGGGCCAAACTTAGCATATAATGTGTATGTGTAAATCATTTAAGTAACATTTTCCTTAATGCTTTTGATACTAACTTTAAAGTAATTGGATACTTATAATGAGCAGGTCTGTCTTTTACCAAAATTGGAAGTGGGGTAGGGGTTTGGTATCAGGGTGGGGTCAAATTGTCATAGTGATTACATGTGTATGTTTGCAAATGAACATTGTTTAACTTCTTTTCAATAACTACCTTTCCAATGGGATACATTTTTCACAGTACAGCACGAGTTACCCCCCCCCCCCCAATACAGAGGACGCACATCACGTTGAGGTCCTCAAGTCATTGCATCATTAGAAGGAATATATAGAAAATTTACTATTTCTTATTGCTACATAAATACAATACGATTAAGATATGTTGCATATATTGTGTTTTATCTCATACGTGTGGTATATATTGTGCTGTATATAAATATCGATATTAGAGTGTTATGTTCTGATTTTGTATACATACATAGATTTGGGTATTTAAAACTAATACGACTTAGAAGCAACATTTTAACTGTCAAACCACCTCTCACACTCGTGGTCTATTGACCGGTCAACAGTTTACGAATTTAAGTCATGTGATTCTCTGTCTGCTGCTTTGTTTACGTTATGACGATGTTTCACTGATTTGACTGATGATGAAATACAGAATTATTAAAAAAACGCAGAGCAGAAACACTAAAAAATATAATTATTGATTATTAATTAGGATATTTTTGTATGTTTTCCCTTAAACTAGTGGATGCATATGTGTATGTTGATAAATGTACGCAATCGCAATGCCTTGTTATATTTCAGAGTCAACAAACCATGTGCATCTAGTTAAAACAACCTAAAATGAAGGTATAATACAAGAACATCATAAACCTCGGATAACAGCTGTTTTGTTTGACCTTTGAAGGCCTATGGCTTCGGGCAACATATCCATTCTAAAGTCAAACAAAACATAAACTGTCAATAACTTTGTAGTATTGCACATGTGTTTTTGGTAAAAACATTTCTTATCGTGTAAAATAAATTCAGTTAAGATTTTAATTCAAACTCATGGTGGTGATCACCGCCGCGGTGGCCGACAGGTTAGAGCGTTCGCCCCGCATACGGAAGGACGGGGTTCAAATCCTTGCCGCGACAGACCTAAGTCGTTAAAACAGATATTGACAGTTCCATCGCCAAACGCTCGGTATCAGGTGTGAATGTCACGGGTCCTCTAAGATGACCTTAAAAACGGATGACCCGTGGCACAGTAGGTGTGGCACGCTAAAAAAAACCCCACTGCTCAATGGCCGTACGCGCCAAGCATAGGCCTAAATTTGAAGCCCTTCACCGGTTTTGGTGACGTCTCCATATGAGTGAAAAATTCTCGAGCGAGACGTTAAGCAAGATACAATCAATCAATCATGATATTTCAGGGCTCCTTTGCAAGATACACCGTAGGAAGACGTGTAAGATTCTTTAAACAGCGATATAAATCGATCATGCCTTGTTTTAATATGATTGTGGTATTTTTAATGACCTAAAAAATTATGGGAATCAGGAACAGTAATATAATAATGATTTTCTAATTGGAGTACCTTTGCGCTTTGATTTAATAGAGTAAATATCGTTATTAATTTTTGAAGAGCATTTATAAAACAAAGTTGATAATTACAGAGAGAAAATGTATTGTTAAAACTCAGGCATCATAGCAGAGTGATGATGATTTCCATGGCGAGTAAGGAATCCCTGTGTCGCCATGACATTATATAAGATAATTCATAAGAGTAATCCTTGAGAGGCAATTATACCATATAAGATAATTTTCATGGCGATTATAGAATCCTTGTGTCACCATGATATTATAGAAGATAATGTCGATGAGAGTATAGAATCTTTGCGACGCAATTATATTATATAAGATAATTTCTATGACGAGTATAGAATCTTTGTGTCACGACTATAATATTAGGTCGTTAGAGCAAAGTGTTATATGTAGTTGTCCGTCTTACAGAATCCAGCGTACATTTGCTTACAAACTTTGTTTCTGACTCGCACTTCACTTTTTAAATTATGTAATTATTTCAGTGACGATTAATATGCACCACTGGTTGGTTGGTTGGTTGGTTGGTTGATTGCATTCCTCTCGAGAATATTTCACTCACTTGGAGACGTCATCGTTGCCGGTATAGGGATGCAATATTTAGGTCTGTGCTCTGCGCTTACAGACTTTGTTCCAAACCTCCTGTGATACGATAACTTTGCTTTTGACGTTCTCATCCGAAGGACCGCCCCATTTAGTCACCTTTTACGATAAGTAAGGGGTACTGAGGACCTATTCTAACCCGGATCCCCACGGGAGGATGCACCACCAGTAATTTGAACATAAAAAATGGTGTAACTGATAAGCTGACTTCAGTCTGCCCGTTGGAAGGATGGTAACCTTACTAACTCCACCAGTTGACGTTTTACGGAGAGTTATTAGTCAGTCCACTTCCGTTTTTTTCATGATATGATTCATTGAAACCAACCACGTTTCTTCGTGTTTCTTTATCACATGATCTTATGTCAAATTATGACAACCTTTCTAACATTTACACCATAAATTACTGTAATTCTGGTCTCTGTGTTCAATTCTGTTCTGAACACTCATACTTAGTATATGACTGTAAGAGCACCACACACAAGGTATTACTTCTACTCCTACTAAGATCATACAAGACAGTGGCGTTCTAGAAATTGATGTTGGTGTGCATTTTCCTCAACAGATATGATACTTGAGAGCCTGTTCCGTGTATGATTATGATTAATTTTCAAATCGATTCAGGCTACTTGCAAATAAGTTGATATTACAGAAGTTTTAACAGTCTTGTTTAAAGGCAGCATTTCACAAATTCTATGATCTTTATATGCTTTAGTATGCCAATATTGGGCCAAATTCTGAAGTGTTTCATACCGATTGTTAGACCATTCTTTGCACATTGATATGTAACTGGTAAACAGGGAATGCTTAATCCTCCTAGGCACCTGATCCCACCTCTGATTTGTCCAGGGGGCCGTGCTTGCCCAACTGTTAATTTGTATTCTTTATAGGAGTTATAAGATTGATCACTGTTCGTTATCTTCACCTTTCAAAGTAAATATTTTAAATTTTGTGGTTGTTACAATTATCTATGTGCAAATGAAAGACAACACATAGTAGAATGCTGTCTGACGAGTTTCATATACATTTGACGTTTCGATTTTTCAGTTTAACTGACCAAGATATTACGGCGGGTGTGACCGGTGATTTGGAGATCTTTTCTCTCCCTAGCTACCTGATCCCACCTCTGGTGTATCCAGGGATTTGTGTTTGCCTTTCACTTAAGTCTGTATTCTTTATAGGAGTTATGAGATTAATCACTGTTACCTCCACGTGTTCATGTTTGAAGTTTAGTAGTAAGTTTTTAGTCAAAGCGTTAACATTTACATTCAGATGTTCTGTTAAAGTACTTTGGGTTTAATAAGAATTAGAGTAAACATGAATTCAGAATCAATTTTTAAACAAAAGCTAATCTTCCATCACATCAAATCTTACATCAAATGCATATCTTAGAAAAACGCTGATTAATCATCACAGGTCGGCCTAGATCTAAGGCAAACTGTCGTTTTACAGTCTTCGTCATTCAAAGCCTAGTTTTGGTTCTATATCGAAACATCTACGATTGTTTTACATTTTCTGGGATTGTTTTACTAAATACTCTGAACAGCCATTATTTTCAGAATATGAAATTGCATGTACTGGTCTTCTAAACTAGACGCCATGCTCGCTGAGAATGGGTAAAAGGTACAAGGTCACATTATCATGTACAAAGTCACCACTAATTATTTCTGTTTTATCTATATTATTGAAAAGATGTCGACAGAATATGGAAAAGTGAATGAAAATTACTTATCTATAATGAATGTTGCGTTCATGGTAGATTTTTGTTGAAACGAAATGAGCCACTTCACTAAAATTTCAATAAAACGTCCAATTTAGCTGAGTTGTGTTTTTCTCTTTTATCATCGAACAGGCAATTAAACTGAAAGCCACCATGAATGTTTTATTGGTTACATAAACCTAACACAAACTTGAGATATTACACTACGAGGAGTGGTGTTTTAAATTCTTTGTTTGGTCTCCCATCGGAGCAATTATACATTGTATTCTTACGATCTGTTAGAGGAAATTTCACGTTTTTTCCATCTTACTTCGACTGGAACTCGCCTGGTTATCGTAAGTTAAGTCTTGGGATGAAGCAATTCTAAAGAGGTGGGATCGGTATCCGCCATTTAAAGTTCTCTCAACATTGTCAACAGGCACATAGATAGATCATCATAAAAATATTACTTTTATTACATGTAAAGAATAACCTATGTTTTCTGGAAAATCTGTCAATTCCATTTTATTCAATCCTAAGTCACAGTAGCATATTGATATTCAAAAATAACTTGAACAATTTGTTCGTTTGTACGCCATTCATCTAAGAATGTGCTGGAGAAAGATTGTTTTTTACTCTTTTAGTAAGCGTAATGACATATATAATAATAATATATATACAAATGAAAAACAATTAACAAAACATTATTAGGAACAGGCAGCTCTCGACATAAACTTGGTGAAGAGGTCTACTAATTATATAACTACCCAATCAACAAAATGTGCTTACTCAGACTGTTGGTATGAAGTGTAGGGACATGAGAGCATTATACAGACCTGTGTGTAGAACTACATGGTTATTTTGCGATGTATTTGAAACGAGACAAAATACAATTAAACTAATGGACATATTACGGAGACAGGTAAAAGGCATTCTCTAATTAAATTCGTTTCCATGAAATTAATTTCTTTACCACGGAATACAATTTGCTTTCACGAAATAAAATTCGTTACCACGAATTATAATTCTCTCAATATTCATTGATCAAAAGCCTATTTAGACTATGAATTTACTAATCCAAATAAAAAAAATCAAAACTGAACTCTAGTTTGTTTCGTTATATATATACATGTATTAATCAACCTCCGAGGAATTATACGATCCATCTGGCATCGATATGTGGTTTGTGACCATGTGCTCCTCTGCTCTTATTTGTAGATAGTAACTAATTTTCTATGCATTTTTTCCTTTTTAAGGTCGACCTATACTCGGCCTTAAATGGACTCAATCATGACAAAATTGCCTTTATAAGATAGATATATATTCCAGTAATAGATAAACATTGAAGAATAGATATGTTAACATGCTGTTTTCATTGTTATTGCTTCTCAAACGTAAGCACCCCATCCACATGTAATCAGTATTAATGAAAATGTACTGCTCCTTCCTATTTTCTTTATAATAATTATTTTTTCCAAACAAATGGACTGTAATAAGCAACATAGAACATATACCCATTTTTGAATGATCTGTAATCATTTATTTTAATAAATTCGAATAACTATTTTCATAATATACACTTTGTGAGCCCAAACATGTTAAAAAAATACTGTTGAAAATGCCATTTGATGTCAATATTAGTCTTTTTTCCCAATTTATATGGACTAAACCTTGAATAAATTGTTTTTAATTTAAAGATTATTATCTCAGAAAAAGGATTTGCGCAAGAAAATCATATGTCGACGTATCATTTAAAAAGCTATAAACTCTACAACAAGTACACCCCCCCCCAAAAAAAATCTTGAATTATACATCATCATATTTTCATACGACATGTGAAATTTGAGTATATCTATACAACCTTGGATGATAATTTGAACTATGCTAAACTATAAGTATTATAAGATACATGTGGTTGCAATTAGGTTTTATATTTTATCGGGAAAAAAATCATTCTAGAGAAGGCTATTCACAATGTGAATGTAAAACGAAAGTAACACACTGAATTTGGATCGTTTTGCTTATATGATTAATGCATGTGTGTAATGTGTGTTACATCTTATATCCTGAGACAAAGTTTTATCTGAATATCTACTGGTCACGAAATCATTTACATATACATAAATTAGATATATGTACATGTATACCACTTACGCCGAATCTCAATATGGAACTAATCGCGTAATACAGATGCCGCCCCAATAATTTGGGGGGGAAAATGAGAGGGGATGAGGAAAAAATGACAAATTCATGACGGTCGGTGAAATAAAATAAGTTATTTGCAGCCGTACTTTGAAGCTTGCGTCAATATCTGCAACAATGGAGCAGCGAACACAACTACGCTATTATCTGTGGCCAATGGAGTAGCGAAGTGTGAACTTTTACACAAGTTTACTATGTATTTGTTCATAATTTGGATTCAACAGCTGTGTAGTACTTTTGAATTTGCAATTATTACGCTCGAATTTTTTTACTCATATGGAGACGTCACCATTGCCGGTGAAGGGCTGCAAAATTTAGCCCTATCCTCGACGCTAACGGCCTTTGAGTAGGGCTCTTTATCGTGTCACACCTGCTGTTGCATGGGGTATCGGTTTTTGTGGTCTCATCCGAAGGACCGCCCCATTTAGTCGCCTCTTACGACAAGCAAGGTGTACTGAGGACTTATTTTAACCCGGATCCTCTCAAAAGAAATATTATTAATATGATGCTGGTGAAAATATGAATTGGTGCCCCCTTTCCCATCCGTCTCCCCAACTTTCTGATGCCCCCGTAATTCCATATGTTGAACATGGACCATTTTAAAACTTTTACATACGTGAATAGTCAACGTACCTCACGGACATGTACAATGCAATTGACACCCCCTCATCTGCCAAAATGTTGTCTGTTCTCCAACCGATTTTTTTTCTAAAGCTTGAGTAATCTTTAGCCCGCCCCCCCTTTTTTTAAAAAAAATAAATACAAAATTTGACCACAGCTGATAAGAACACCCTGAAAGGAATCGATATCGGACATTCATACTGCCATGTGAATATCAATCCGATATTGTTAAAATACCACATTTCGGAAAACGGACGCGTGGTTCCGCATTTACATTTGATTGTGACGTAGGCCGAGTATAGGTCTACTTTAAAAATTATTGCCTTTAACCCCGCTTTATAAATTACAATACAAGGGCTTTAATTTAAGTTCACCAGGTGTAACCCCAATATTTTAGATTGATATTTTGTGTGCATGCATGAAAGAATCTGGAACTTTTTTGTTCTGATTTCCAACAGTTTTCTACATATTTTATTATGGAACGTGCTCAAAAAATCTTAAAATTACAGAGTCAGTTTTTGGTAAATATTTTTTCTTGGCGAGGCAAAGTCCAAACATATTGACGAAAATGGGAGAATGTGAGTTTTTAGCGTTTATTATTCTGTCGGTGAGGATTATTAACAAACTTTGACTCTGATTTCAGAACCACAGAAATGAAAGTGCCATTGGACAACATTAAGATAATCATTTCCATTATTGACAGGACCGCATTTAGTAGTTTCTGACTTCAATAGTTTGAGTTGCGGCGTGATCACGTGACGGAGTTTCAATGAGCATTATTGGCCATTTAAAGCAAATGATTAGTAATTCTTCGCATTGCAGAAATAGACTGAATATATGTTAGAGCAATAATGAATATGTATGAATGTTTATGATCGAAAAATTCGATTCCAAATTATCTATCATTAAAAGAGGTAGATTTCCTCTACTATCTACCGACCAGTACACATGTAATTAGAGACGAACGAAATTTCTGCTGAAAGATGTTGACATGAAAATATTGCAATGGATAATACAATGATTTTTTCAAATTTAATATTGGTTTATTCTATATGTTTCTGCGGATGTCATGGTAAGAATTTTATTATCTTTTTTATTTAATGGTATATATCGCATAAAAACTTAAAACTATACTGACAAAAAAGTCGTTTGAGGTCAGCATTTTGTAAATTCTATGGTCATTGATGATCATATTTGCGAATACAACCTGTTGTTAGGCTGAATACCGTCTGACGTGTTTCATACCAATTGTTAGGCCGTTTTTTTTCCAAGTGATTTTGACTACAGAATACTCTGTATACTTGATTAACAGATAGGGCTCATAGCGGAAGTCAACAAGATCCTAGTTATCTGAACTTACCTCTCCTGTGTCCGGGTGTCAATGTTCATCTGACTCTTGATTTTTTACTGTTCATAGGATTTTATGAGATTGATCACTGTTCGTTATCGTCCTTTTTAATTTACATACCTTAATCCATTGACATAAATCTGGCAACAAAAAAAT
Organism: Ostrea edulis; assembly: GCF_947568905.1. NCBI lineage: Eukaryota > Metazoa > Mollusca > Bivalvia > Ostreida > Ostreidae > Ostrea > Ostrea edulis. Next base: position 5,387,217 of record NC_079168.1, read on the forward strand.
CTGAATCCAATGACATAAATCTGGCAATAAAATATTGCTCACTGGCTTGAATGTCTTTAATTTTTTATTTCAGTCGATCAGTACAACTTCACCAATGAATAGGGCAAATATGTCAATTTTATTCATTTATACGTGCTTGAGAACATATTCATTGCAGTGTATGGTTTAACCTTTGATAAATTCTTTAAAAACTGAAGGATTATGTGTACTTTTTTTTTTTTTTTTTTTTTTTTTTTTTTTTTTTTTTTTTACAAATTATTGGAACAGTTTTGTTGGTTTGATGTACGTTTTAAAATCTGGGATGCGCGTTGCCGCAAATAAAAGTTTAAACCATGTAATCCTAATATTTATTGAAAATTTCCAAAACTCCCGCACAAGACTCAACACATCGAGGTGTACTTCCATGTCGCAATGTAAATGATATCAATATATCAGGCCTGTTATTTCAAAACATGCATATAAAAATATCAGTATGTATTTGAAATTATTCCTGTTAAACGTCAAAATGCGCAGCAAATTAGCAGCAATATTGTAAATGTTAATGGGAATTTCATACTTAATAAAATTCTGCTCGCAGAAAAAACTTTATCTACCTACTTACCCTCCTTTGAAATTAAGAGTCGGAATTTGGGAAACAATTTTTGTAAAATAAATCTTGGAACGAAACGTTGCGCCATATTTAGATGAAGACATAGACATAGATCTAGGCACGATATTACCATAACCTTTGTTGGAGTCTTTCCTATTGGTTATTGTAAATAATATTGTTAAACATAAACTACATGTATTTCAAAAGTCTTATGTTATATATCAATAATCAATAATGTGTTTCGAAATATTGAATCCAAGGACAATGACTGTTTTTAGTGAATCATTTATCAAGTTTATTATGCAATATATTTTCTTTATTTTGAACAGAAATTTTAAATAGTTTTGTAAAGAAACAGTTTCATGAAGTTATCATGAATATTATTATATCGTTTTAACCAGTTTTCGTGAAAGTTTGATAATGTTGTTGAAGGAAAATTGCAATTTTCTGACGTTGATATATGATTCTGTATATGTAAATGTATGCCTCGCATCTTCGAAACCGTGATGGCAGGTATATTTTCTTCGATAATGTATTAGTTTTAACTCTAATAAATTGAAATGAATACACATTTTAAATTTTTATCAGATAATAATGTGAGTATAGAGTTACCTTAATTAAGTTTTACCTTGTTAAAAAAAATGAGAGAAATAAAATAAAAATATGATCTTTAAATCATATATCTTTTACCCGCAGTTTCAAAAATGTCAGAATACTCCTTTTGCGCAGTCCCGTTTTCCTGCGCTACCGGTCAAATTGACCGTGCGGTAGAGTTTCACCTCAAACATTCCATATTTATTGTACGCGCTGAGATATGGTATTCGCTTTATTGATAAATGAATTCTTTGTCTTTGTTATAGAATACATATATTATTGTGTGGAAATCTAATAGTTTATTGTATTAGGAGAGGGCTATCTAAGTGCTTTGATCTTTTACCAAATCCTCTGCTGGTTAGTCAATAAGATATATTTAATTCAAATTTAGCGAATGAATGTCAGACTTAAATCGCAATCGTAAATGGCATGACTACGACAGGTTTCGTGAAACACCCGAGGACATGCACGTCAAGTGATCGTAAACGTAATCATATGTTTACGATCTACGATGAGTGAAATAGCCGCCAGCAGACTCTGTTTTAATATTTCAAAAATAGCTACATGATTTATATAGATGCAGAATTTTTCCCAAATCAATAACATTAAAACCTATGAATTTCAACACTATACACGACCATTCCTCACGATAAATTAAAGACTAGACTTTTTGACATTATAGACAGTTGCTTCTTCAACAAAAACGGAAAGCGGAAATATTCATATCTAGTGATCAGTCATTCAAAAACTTACTTTGTTAAGCGCCACTCTGATTCCACGCACTAGTATTCTGAAGTTGAAATAAAAAATATGCTAGAATTCCTCATTGACAATATCTTCGTGGTGTTTGGTGATCAGGTCTTCCAACAGTCTGTTGGAATTTCCATGGGCACGAATTGTGCTCCTTTGTTAGCTGACTTGTTTCTATATTCATATGAAGCAGAATTTATTCAAAACTTCTACGTGAGAAGAAAAAATCTCTCGCTGCGGCCTTTAATTCGACATTTAGATATGTCGATGACGTTTTGTCTATTAACAATAATAGCTTTCATTCATATGTCGATTTGATATATCCCTGTGAGCTCGAAATAAAGGACACCACAGAGTCGTCCACTTCTGCTTCATACTTAGATATTTTATTGAAAGTAGACATTAACGGCAAACTGACAACTCAACTGTATGACAAACGGGATGATTTCAGCTTCTCCATCGTCAACATCTCATATTTATGTAGCAATATTCCATTATCACCTGCATATGGTGTTTATATATCTCTACTGATTCGATATGCAAGAGCTTGTTCTGCGGATAGTCAGTTTTTAAATCGAGGTAAGCTACTGACAAACAAGTTGATGGTACAGGGGTTTCAACAGTCTCGATTGAAGTCAGCATTTCGCAAATACTATGGTCGTTATAGCGATCTAGTTCGTCAATACAACCTGTCATTGGGTCTAATGCTTTCTGATGTGTTTCATACCGATTGTTAAGCCGTCCTTGGCACACTGATTTTGACTGCGGATAACTCCGTTTACCTGATCAGGATATAGGGCTTACGGCGGGTGTGACCGGTCAACAGGGGATGTTTACTCCTCCTAGGCACCCGATCCCACCTCTGGTGTGTCCAGGGGTCCGTGTTTGCCCAACTATCTATTTTGTATTGCTTATAGGAGTTATGAGATTGATCACTGTTCTTTATCTTCACCTTGCATATGTATGTTTTAAAGCTAACGTATTGTTTTTTGTGTGCATATTTTTTTTAATGTTTCTGAATTCTGACAAGAATCCATCTCTAAACATCTGTACTATTCAAAATGTCATACAATCATTTTGTGTATTGAATTTTTCTAATTCATTTTACAGGCTCTATAAATAGATTTGCATTTTCCAATGAAAGGAACGGGTCTGTTGTACTGACGAATAATGAAACGGTTAGCTTATCGCTCATGGTGGACATATCGAGCAACACAACCGAACATTTGACAGTTTTTCTGATATATGAGACCCCGGAAAATAACACGATCGAATTAAAAAGAAATTCATACACTTGGAAGGATGGGGACGAAGTAAATGGAACTTTATCTCTTGACTTTTTGCTGAGCAGTGCAATATTTCCAAATTATGGTCAATATTCCGCAAAGTTATTGGCAAACATTTTTAATTTTTCATCCTTTGAGGAAATTCTGTGCAACATTGTCTACGAAGAACCAATATCAAAGATAACTGTAAGTTACTTCACATTCATTGGATGCCACGAAGCATATGATCTGAACGTTTTTAATCAATCAATACCGATTGTCTGTAAACTTTTGCTGAAAACTATATGTGTATTGTGTTTTCATTTAAGATATATCTAAGCAATCGATTATTATTTTTTGAAAGATGGAGTCTCATAACTTCATAACTGCAATGGTGTGTGCAAACAAATAATAATTCATTGCTTATATTTACATTTTAAACGTCTTGTCTAATATGTGCGCTTTTATCTATATTTTGAATTTTCCATTTAATCCTTTGGGTAAGTAGCAATTAACGGAGCAGCCATGGAACAGCGCATATAATGTACCATCGTAAAAGAAAAAAGAGTGCACAATGCTGAAATATTAAATCCAATTTCTATCAAATATTATCAACATCAAATTACTAACAAGGTTGTACAATTTGAACTTTCTACAGTTAATATATATATTGCGAATATTTCATGTTTTGTCGAATTGATATCTGAGTCATTTCGCAATATTCAATACTTACGTAAACTAAGAAATATATAATAAAATTGCCTGCATATAGTGTTTAATATCGAACCAGTAGAGATTTTACAGTATTCCGTTGTTTTTAGATGGACTGTGTCAGATTCCTGTCCGTTAATAACGACTCAGTCGAGTTCCATGCCAGTGTAACTAATGGTGCAAATGTAGATGTGTTCTGGAGTTGGACCGTAAACTGTCAAGACAGATCTGTTATCAGTACCCTGAATGTATCGACAATACGGTGCAGTGTTACCAATGTCGGTGAAATGAATGTTACCATTACTGCTAGAAATCCGGTGTCGGAGAGCACGACTTCCTGTTCCGTTACTGCGCTGTATCCACTGCAGGACTTCCTGATAACACCCAAGGCACCCTACTTTCAAACAACAGAACCAGCGGTTTTCTTTGTTAACGGTACCTTACCGGAACAGAATGCATTTGGTAAAGTAACATTACTGTTGTTTGCAAATGGAACTCAAAGTTCGGACTTCTTGTTGAATACGACATTCATGGAGCATGAATTTCAAAACCAGATTATAGTTCAACATGAATTCAAGGTTCAGGGATGTTACAAAATATTTGGGGAACTTATTTCTCGGATTAATACGTTATATCTCGAAACAACAGTTGGGATCTGGGACAAACTTGATGAAATAGAAATGGCTGTATCCAAAACCAACATTACTTATAAAGACCCTATCACTGTTTCGTGGATTTCTACTCCGCAGTCTCATTTCAACTTCATTATATGGTATGGAGACGATACGAGCAACAACAAAACAACATCTTCGTATGATCAACCATTTGAAGGAACAAATTTAACAAAAACATTCGAAAGAGTGGGCCAATTCAAAATTCTTCTTACAGCTTGGAATGAAGTTTACTCAAAGAACTGTACAATAATCGTGAATGTGGAAAAAACCATATCTTCAATTGATGTAAGTTTTAAACATCTCAAAATATTTCTAATAGGTACTGGTATCTTTTTTGATTATACTGAGAAAAGAGAATTTATCAAACGTTACTTTATTTGAAAACAAACGAATAAGCTTTAACGATGGAATACGTTAGTTCCTAGTCCTTGTTAAATGTGACCGGTAAGGGATGTCCTTGAAAATTCAGAACTTCTGGAAAAGCATTTTATAAACAAGAGTTGTCAGAAGACACCGTAGCTCGCCAGGAAACGAGAATCTACTTATCCTAGCCCCTTTGTTTAAAAATATATACGAAGCCTAGCTTAACTTTTGTGAAGAGTGTGCCAATGTCCACGGTCTAGTTCACTGGGTCGAAAGTCGTGGTATCAAATCAAAGGACTTGTCATGAGGAATTCATATACGGCATATTGAAGATAAAGTTTGGCCCATGTTAAAGTTTTCTATTAAAGTATGACGTCGACACCAGGGTGATAGTACTAGCTCTTCATCGTCCAGGCAAGCTAAAATTGACATGATTACATACTTACATAATGTTGGAATAAACAAAATTAAACTAATAACTACCACTACGGTATGGATTAAGATATATGAAAGCCACTATAAAAAGCATACAATTGGGAGAAAACTCTTGTCTTTAACTATTGATACTCAGAGCATTATCGAGAGCAAATAAACCCATTTCAACGAAAAACACTGTAAAGGACAAATAACTTTTATTATAGGATTAAACATTCTTTTTGAAGAATTTATCGATGTATAAACTCCGGACATTTTACTCACAAACTGAATAAAAGTGCGAATCTGAAACGAGCGATCAATGTAATCATAAAAACAGCTACTAATATTCGGAACTCTGTAAATGATTTATTTGCCTAATTTTGATGCGATTCAAAAAGCAGCAAATGTGGGTGACTGTTTTTGCAAGAAACGAAAAATAAAGGTGGGATGTATGCAATAGAAATCAACACGCGGATAAAACATTTATATCTGCATTTCGGTTACTTATAGAAGACTTTTGAACCGTGTTCGTATTACTACTTACTATCAATTGTTCTAAGACCGACATAAAATACATGTACCAGCGATTTCAGTCATTTTGCAGGAATGCCGTAGATTGAGTACTACCGCTAGATCAGACTTTCCTCACCGGCAAAAAAAAAAAAAAAAAAAAAAAAAAGAACCGATTGCGTGATTAATTGATAGATTTGAAATATTTTTTCATTGATATGTTCCTTTTGCCATTAATGAGCTTGAAATGTGAAAGTAATGAAGTGGTTAATTACACAACCAGCGATCGAATACGGAAGTTCCGAGTTCCCCAAGATTTATTTCCCTTTGTCGAACTCTTCCGTAAATTATGACGTAAACTATGATGACAGTGGGTACATTTGCTAATTACTATCGTTGTATTATTTCTTAAAAGATGATATCCAGAGATTCTGAGACCATCCTATCTCAGGGAAAAGGCAACTTTAGTGAGTTGATGAGTATTGGATAACAAAATGGCTCAAACAAATATTGTTAATTGCCATCTTTCTTTGATAAAAGCGTCATTCATGTAGAAGAGGAAACGAATAATGATTCAATAGCCAATTTGATGATCTTATTCAAACAAAGTATGCTTGATATGGCTAGAATATGCATCCCTGTGATTGATATAAACAAAAGTTACGCTTTTATTATATTAATCGTACGTAATCGTTATGTACAATGCCAGTCTACGATATAATGTATACATGGTGTACCCACCATACGTCATAAAATGCGAAAGAGTTCGACAAAGGGATATAACTTTTGAGTAACTCGGAACTTGGGTATTGCGTTGACTGCCTCTATTCAGAAACCTTACTTTTACAGTCTTTCCATTGGAACACGATTCCATTCAATATAAAACGTAACAATCTAAATATTATTTCTTTTCAACCTGTCGAGCAGACGTTACAAAATATGTCTTTACCAAACAATTGCTCACCTAACAATAATGAACGGTTTATTTTTCACCAGATAATATGCCAACGTTTTATATTCGTGGATCTGGGACGTGTGAATTTCACCGCCATTATTGATAGAGGAGCAGATCTTGGTGTGGAATGGGAATGGAAAATCAATGACATTCAACAATCTTTAAGATCCACCGTCAACTACTCCATTTTTGAATACAACATCACTACTCCTGGGGACATCAATATCACCGTCATTGCAAGAAACTTTATATCTCAAATATCATCCACGTGTATCGCTACAGTGCTTGTCCATCTGAACGGATTTTTCATGGAACCATCTTATTCATATTTTCAAACATCTGAACCCGTCACATTTTGCATCAATGCATCTTCTGAAGAACATTTCCCAGCAGGGATCCGGTCTTTAATACTGTATTCAAACTATACAGATCACATGGTTATAAAGAACGAAACAAATCTTAGTGATGCAGAAGTACGGAATGGATACCATTTTGATTATCTATTTGAAATACAAGGATATTACAAGATCTGGGGTAATCTGACATCGGAAATTGACACAAAATATCTAGAAGTGGAGGTCGGTATTTGGGATAAACTGGATGTACTGAAGTTTTCAACTTCAGAAACATACATTGAATTACTTGATGCAGTGAAATTAGTATTTGTTTCTACACCACCGTCGTACTTTAATTACAAAATCTCACTAGGGGACGGGGACTCCTATCAAAATACAAGTGATTCCTTTGTTGAAAAGTACACTGACATCAACGTTACACATCACTACACAGCGACGGGCATATACACTGTTACAGTGTATGCATGGAATGAACTGTATTCTACCAACCTTTCATCGATGGTGTATGTTGAGGAGAAGATCCGAAATGTTGAGGTAATATATACAATGCTTAAACAGTATGTCACATGTGAAACGTCATTATTTTGAAGACAGTCTTGCCCGGGAAACGTTAGTTTGTGTATAAAATTTATTGTTTTCCATCAGAATTGATATTGCTTTACTGATGCGAGTTCGTCACTAGCTCTAGGTGATGTTTCAAAAACGTTGACGCATGTAAAAGGATCGGGACCGTAGCAATGAATTTTCTTTATGTTCCCAACCCCTAGCATGCGACAGATTATCCGGTTTTATCGTCATATGGAGAAGTGGGAGTGTTTCATTTTGTCGCACTCTGTCAAAAAACTTTACAACACCTAACCAACACGTATGTTTCGCATCGGTTAAATGGCGTTTTGTTTCGTGAAGGAAGCGTTCCGTTTAGAATTTAAAAAGACGTATCTTATCGTGTGGAAAACATTTCGTTTGGTGTAAGACACGCATGTTTTCTTGTATATAACTTAAAAGACTTGTCTTTTGAAAAAATATTTTTTGTACTATAGGTGACAAGGATTCTAAATATAATAGAAATTGTTGCGAGCCTATTTACAGAGACATTCTATATATATGTATAGTTGAAATTCTAACACAGCAATATGGATATTTCGATCAGAGATCTACACGCCATATCACTGTGACGTCATGGAGTGAGAAGGTATGCAGTCAGCCGGTGGCGATTTAGGTGATAATCCAAGTATTTTATGAATGCAAACCGCTTTAGCATTATTTTCTGTGTATTTACTCATCAATTAAAGGACTATGGTGTATTCTGCGTCACACGGTGGCCCCAGTATTCAGAGGAAGGGGTGCGGATTTAACTTTTTAGTTCCCTAAAGGATGCACCTCGGAAGCAAAAAAAATCAGTCGGTTATGTTCAAAACACGTTTCAAACTTGCGCTAGACGGAGATTCTGATAATTTAAAGGCAAATGGTTTTGTGGGGGCGAAGATTCGACTTAGAAATGATGTGTGCCAGGTGTAATTATTCGTCTGCATGGACTGAAGTCCTGGAGTTCAAAATGCCCCAATCCCGAGGGGCCTTCTTAAAAGGAGAACGGGCTGATGTGGGTGTGTCTTAATGATATGACAGATATCTATTGATGGTGTGAATACTTAATCACTGAAGGTAAAAAAAAAACAAAACAATTACGTCATCAATAACAGATGAATGGAATGTTTGTGTTTCAAATAGAATAGGGGGGTACCACATCATATCTGATCTTATTTTATAATCCTAAAGCTGTACCGTATAAGACTTAGTTAGCAGGTGGGGATACCTCCTCGCAAGTCATACATGTAGAAACAGGGAGTAGGGTTGTCCCCGCTTTTTAAACACAATTTTCTGTTATTGGTGACCCCACCCTTTTCTAAAATTAGTCGTGGTAAAAATGTTAAGAATTTAAGCTTGAAGACAAGTGAAGATGTGTTCTAATGGACGATTGCTAAACCTCCCCCGCCCCCATCGAATTTTTTTGAGGAAATAGGGATATCCTGCGCCCCCGCCTCTCTCCCCATCCCCTCATAAATTCGAATTTCGAAGATTAGACAATAGAACATTTTATTGATTATAATTTTATTTGAATTGGCTTGTCATTTCTTTTTAGAGAAGTTGTAAATTAAATAAGTCAATAAATAAGTCACCATCTCCTTCCGCTACCCCTCCCCCTTTTTTCTAAATTAAGTATATATTTTACAACATTGCAGTATAAGATAATAACTTGTAATATATCTGTAAAGTCTAACTAGAAGTGATGGTCATCAAAGGAAAAATAAAGGGGATTACATTTGTTTCATTGGTATCCCCTATCTTATCTATAAAAATTACGACAAAATGATACATAGGGCCTACATGTATTTTCATTTGCAAGTCAAGTGGTTAGAGCATCGCACTCACAATCACGCGGCCTCCCACCTCTGTAGGCGCGGGTTTACATTGATTTTTATCCACATGTTTTGACTGAAGTTGAAAAATTTATGTATGCATGTAAATTCATAATAATCACCAGCTTCAATTCAATTTCCCGCGCATGTGCGAGTCTTAATATAATCATCAAAGAACTTGACATATCAATGGAATTCAAGTATATTTTGTGATTGTGTGTTCGTTTCGAGATTTTAGCCGAAGGGGCAATATTGTAGTTATATATCGGTTTAAAAGTGAAAGCTGTGTCAATTTAAAAAAAAAAAAGTTTTCGGTGGTAAATGCAATAATAAGCTTACTATTTCATTGAGCAACACAACTGTCGTCTTTTGCTTGCAGTAGGGTTGTAATTCTTTACATTGGACAGTATTTTACGTCCGATCTGATGCGATTAGATCAGATTATAGTGATATAAACAAATGAATAAAGAACTAAGTCGATTAATTCAAATGAATGAGTTTAACACTTAATACAAATATCAATGTGCGAAATATACTAGTCTCATTATTAGTAAACAAAAACCCAGTTTGGGAAACAGAACAAGGCCAAAGTATATGAAACGTTTCGTGAAAACTTTGTGAGACGCCTTTGAATCAGCGGTGGAAACCACATGGCTTTTTTTTTCGTGTAAAACACACGGGAATCATGTTAAAAGCGTATCGATTGGTATAGAAAAGGTGTTGATTCGTGTAGAGAGTGCTTCGTTGCATATAAGAAACGTTTCATGTTTTGTAAGAAGAATTCCGATTGAGAAAAGTGTCATACAAGAACCGTGAAGTCTCGGTCTTAATCTTCCATGTATATGACGTTATATCTCTTAGATCTTGGATGTGTGGCTTGTCAACTACATGTATACATCACCTTGATGTCAATGCTCTTAATTGATAATAAATGAATCCTAGAGATATTGAGGCGAAAAAAGAGTATTTCACTTTAACGCACTCTTGTCTAATCATAACACCTATAATATATTACAACTTTATTTCTGGAAGGATTTCTTTTTGCTAGATTATATACCAACGTTTTATATCCGTGGATCTGGGACGTGTGAATTTCACCGCCTTTCTTGATGGAGGAGCAGACATTGGAGTGGAATGGGAATGGAACATCAATGACATTCATCAAATTTTAAGATCCACCGTCAACTACTCTGTTTTTGAATACAACATCACTACTCCTGGGGACATCAATATTACTGTCGTTGCAAGGAATTTCATATCCCAAATATCATCCATGTGTATCGCCACAGTGCTTGCCAATCTGAACGATTTTTTCATACAGCCGTTTAATTCATATTTCCAGACAACTGAACCCACCACATTTTCCATAAATGCATCTTCAAACAAGCATTTCCCAGCAGGGGTCCGTTCTTTAATACTCTATTCAAACTACACAGGTCTCACGGTTCTAAAGAACGAAACAAGTCTTAGTGATGCAGAAATACGGAATGGATACTATCTTCATTATCTATTTGAAATACAGGGATATTACAAGATCTGGGGTAATCTGACATCGGAAATTGACACAAAATACCTAGAAGTGGAGATTGGTATATGGGATAAACTGGATGTACTGGATTTTTCAACTTCAGCAACATACACTGAATTATTTGATGCATTGAAGTTGGCATTTGTTTCTACACCACCGTCATACTTTAATTACAAAATCTCACTAGGGGACGGGGACTTCTATCAAAATACAAGTGATTCCTTTGTTGAAAAGTACACTGACATTAATTTCACACATAACTACACAGCGACGGGCATATACACTGTTACAGTGTATGCATGGAATGAGCTGTATTCTACCAACCTTTCATCAATAGTGTATGTTGAGAAAAAAATCCAAAATATAGAGGTAAGAGATAAATTGCTTAAACAGTACGTCATTATATGAAGAAAATGTTATTCAAAAGACGTTTGTGTGTTTATTTGTTTATTGATTTCCGTCACACGTGAAAAGTTTTCAGTCATGCGAGTTGGTAACCAGCATTAATTGCATAAGTGAAGACACAGAAGATAAAATATTACCAGTCAGTCAACTGAATGGTGACTGAATCATTGCGGAGTGGTACATGAAATTTTAATGAGATAATATGTTTTCAGCCAGATTTATATTTTGCATTGACCATTTAGTTTTCGGACCTTTCAATAATCGTGGAGTGAATTTAGTGACTATCCAGTCACCTTTCGATTATCATTCAGTCAGCATTTAGTGATCGTTTAATCACCCTTTAGGTACTTGTATTGTTCATATCTGGGATTATTTATTTAATTGAAACATCATTCTAAGACCTTTAATGCTGATACATGTGCCTCCGACGTGTAGGAATCAGTCATCGTTCTGTATTCAATAAGTTTTAATGGTTATCCTGAAACCTTTGATGGCTAAGCAATTGATTGATTTATTATATATTGTTTAACGGGACGCTCGATAATTTTCACTCATTACCATTACTGGGAATGACTGCAAAATTTAGGTCTATGTTCGATTGTTTGCTGTCTCATTCAAATGACCGGCTCTTACGAGAAGCAATGGGTACCAAGGACCTGTTCTAACCTGGGGTCACACGGGAATTTACGGACTAAATGGTACATAGCAGTAAAACCATTCACCACCTGTTCAACTTTGTCAAACATGACAGGCTCAGATTAAAAGAATCCAGGTCAGAGACATGTCCACGACGATTGAATGAATTTCACTGTAATTTTTGATTGGGTGGGTTTTAATGTAAACATTACAATGAAAGGCGAATATAACAAACAGTAATCAAGCTCATAACTCCTATAAGCAATACAAAACAGAGAGATGGGCAAACGTGACAACTATCAGTCGAATTTGATCTGTAACGTGTTATGGCAAACGAATGTACCAAATATCAAATGAATATCTGACAGCACAGAAAAACATAAAGCCCGAGAAACTGAAAATCCATGCTATATTTCTAAATCCAAGGATCATGACTCATTACCACATATAAAATAAATATATGCAAGAACTGAGACAAAAGTGCGGAAAACTGATAATTCATTCATGTTATTTTCAAAGTCCAAGGGTCATACCTTATTAAAATTTCAACGAACCTAGACGAAATTCGAACTTGATCTGTAACGTGTTATGGCAGAGCAATGTACTAAATATGAAATAAATATCTACAAGAACAGAGACAAAAGTGCGAAAATGGATTTACAGGACAGACGGGCGGAGTTCAAACTTCGACGTCATCGGTCGGGGACTAACAAACGTTAAAAAATACAAAGTTTAACTGAATAAACATCAAAAGAAAAGAACAAACACAATACACTATTGTTCCATTCAATTTGAAATTGTGAAGATAACGAAGTGATGAATCTCATAACTCTTTAAGGATAAAGGAATACAAAATTCAGAGTTGGATAAATACGGACCACTGGACATACCAGAGGTGATATCAGGTGCTTAAGAGAATTAATCTTTCCTTGTCGACCTCTCCCACCTGTATATGTATATCAAATACAGGTGATAATGGAATATAGCTACATAGATATGAAATGTTAATGATGTAGAAGCTGAAAATATTTCCTTTCTCATAAAGTTGAGTTGTTAGTTTTTCTGTGAAGACCTAAAAAAAAAACACCGGAAGATGTCAACATTTCTTCACCCTCAACCTTAGCAGTTTCGGACGATTTTCACTGGCTTTCGATTTGAGGAGCATTTTGTGTACATTTGACCAGAACTAACATGATCTAGATGAAATTCTCTTTAATTTAGAAAAATAAGATTTTGTTCTAGAAATCCCGGCCGCGACAGACCTAAGTCATTAAAACAGGTAATGGCAGTTCCATCACCAAACACTCAGCATCAGGTGTACATGTCACGGGTCCTTGGAGAAGACCTTAAAAACGGATGTCCCTTGTCACAGTAGATGTGACACGCTAAAGAACCCGCATTATTTAATGACCGTAAGCGCCGAGCATAGCCTCAAACTTGAATACTTTCACTGATATTGGTGACGTTTTTATTTGAGTGAAATATTTTAAATTGGGACGGTAAACAAGATTCAATCAATCAATCAATCTATCCGAATTCTTATAATGTTTTAATTTCAAAATATATTTATTGAAATAATATACATATATGTCAATGCAGGAGAGATCTTTCTCTCATTAGCACCAGTGTGAGATCGACTTTACCCACGTGAGACAGTCATGTGAAAACATTTTTCCCCACTGCTGCAACGTCATTGATTGTGACGTCATATATTTTCTATGATTTACGTTACAAGGTGAAGTAAAATATATTGCCTTGTTTTCTTTATTTTTATGATGTAAAACTTATACGGTTGCAATGTTGATGCACCAGATGCGAATTTCGACAAATATTTGTCTCTTCAGTTCTGGTGGACAGCCTTGTCTTAGTTAGTTTACACTTATGATGTAAACCATATTTGGGTATTCTCTTTCTACCTGTCGAATTAGGTTTTGCATGGAAGTTCTATTGAGGATTTTCATAATTTAGAATTTTCTCAAAGCTATTGACTAGGTAAAATATGAAAAATAATCCTTCATTATTTACTTGTGTGGAGTAGGGAAATTGCACTTCTGGAACAAGAGCAAAGCTTCCTCCTAGACTGTGCACCTTGTCCCCTCAGTGAAATTTCCATGTCACACACAGAGATATAACTCTAAAAGATAAAATATATCTAAATGAAAGAGACCTGACTCTAAGTGAAATATTATCTCTCTAAATGAAAGAGATATCTCTTTCACGTAGAGAAATATCTCTTAGATGTCTCCTTTTCTAAAACCATACATATTTGAAATAAGAGAGATGTCTTTCAATTAGAAATATGTCTTATAAATAGTAAAACAGCTTGCCATATATTTGATGTAATAGGATATTTAAACGTTCAAAAACTTGTGGGCCTCTCCCAAATATAGCATTTGTATCACCATGTTGCATATACATTGTACACTTCCAAAAATGAGACGATCATTTTGTTTCTAGATTATATGCCAACGTTTTATATCCGTGCATTTGCGAAGTGTGAATTTCACCGCCATTGTGGATCAAGGAGCAGACATTGGAGTGGAATGGGAATGGAACATCAATGACATCCATAAATCGTTAAGAACTACCGTCAACTACTCCTTTGTTGAATACCACATTACTACCCCCGAGGAGGTCAATATCACCGTCGTTGCAAGGAACTTCATATCCCAAATATCATCCACATGTATCGTCACAGTGCTTGCCCATCTGAACAAATTTTTCATACAGCCGTCTAATTCATATTTCCAAACAACTGAACCCGCCACATTTTTCATCAATACATATTCAAACGAACAATATCCAGCGGGAGTCCGTTCTTTGGTACTCTTTGCTAATGATACAGATTGTTCTGTGCTTGTTAACGACACAAATCTTAGTGACACAGAAATACGAAATAGATACCAATTTCAACATTTATTTCAAATTCAAGGATATTACAAAGTTTGGGGAAGTATGACATCTGAAATTGATTATAAATTCCTTGAAGTGGTAGTTGGAATATGGGATAAATTCGACGACCTGAACATCACAACCTCTAACACTTATGTTGTTACATTTGATTCTCTTGTTGTATCATTTGTTCGTACCCCACCTTCATTTTTCAATTATGAAATTTCTTTCGGAGATGGAAGCTACTTCGAGAATAGTAGTAATGCATATAAAGAAAAAAATATTGCTCACGAATTCAGCAATAGGTACAGTAAAGCAGAAGTGTACAGAATTGGTGTGTTTGTATGGAATGAACTTTACTCCAAGAACTTGTCAGCTGATGTTTTTGTTGAAGAGATGATATCAAATATTATGGTAAGAATTTCAAGCAAATCGATTTAATTTTGAAATGTTAAATATATTTCCACTAAGTGCAAAATACCAATCAGAACATTTATAAATCTTCCTCGGCATTGAACTCATATTGGACCTTGAAAATTGAAAGTTCATCTAACAAGGTGGCGTCCTTGTAGTAGAGGGTTTGTCCTTTACATTTGATGTGAATGAAGGCTGAATACTATGATTATTGATGTTTCCCATAACAAGATCTTTGAACACCTGCATGTTGCGGGTGAAAATAATTCATTGTCACCGTCAGTTCTTTAAACAAAACTTTGTTACCAAAGGAAACAGCATTCCTCGTTATAGAACGTCTTTTTTTTTTTTACGTCGTATTGCAAGTTTAACTCTACACCGAATACGCCGTCGATTACTCTGGAAATTGATTGAATTACAATTACAAATTCTCTACAAATATACTGATACATCTGTATTTTAACTTTAAAATTACTAACAATCTTTACAGGTCTTAGAAGAAAAAAGCTAGCAAACAATCTCATTAATCAAAGAAAGAATATAGAATTAAGAGTAGGGCAAATATGGATTCTAGAGGTGGGGTTAGTGTCCTTTAAAGGAGTAAGCATACTCTGGTAACTTGTCACACCGGTCGTGAACCCTTTATTTTGATCAGGTAACTGGAGTAATCCGTAGGCAAAAAATCAGTATGTAAAAACGCTTCAACAATTAGTATGAAACACGTTAGATACCATTTGATCCTATAATAACTTGTATTTGCAACAAAAAAAATCATCATACCGATAATGGGATTTGCAAAATGCTGACTTCAAACGAGACCATTGAAAACCTAGTAATAACATCAACTTGATTATCTGTAGCTTGCCTTAATTTTAGATCAATAAAAAATCTTAACGAGATGCACATCGTACAAATTAAAATTATTATAAATGTTGTCAATAAACTGTGGATATTCCCGAGTTGAATAGTGGAAATTTTATCTGAGGCAGACTTTAAATGACCCAATTCTCTGTCTATGTATCTATTTTTCTATGCGTGTGTGTTTGTGTGTAAATATATACGGGGCTAAAATACGAGCAGGGTGGAATTTACTGCTAGCCTAATATGGAAGCAGATATTTTTTCGTTGTCATAGATACAGTTTCAGGAACAATATCACTGTAACGTAGACACTTTCAGCTTTCCAAAACAATGCAACTTTAAGTACTTTGCGTTGTTTTGTAACCAAACAAACGTTGGTTAAATTAAAAATTGTACATGATTTTGAAGATGTGATTTGTGTCAAATTGGATTACATTTATTTGTACAGATTATTTGCTTGGTCACATCCGCGAAAAGATATTTATTTTCATCTTAGTATTAAAAGCATTTTATATAATTTCTTTCAAAATTTACAGCTTCAGATGTGGTTGAAAAATAAGAAAATAACAGAAGAAATAGTATCAGCACCTAAGTGTGATATTTCAACTTTTCAGGGTGATAGGTATACTTTGCTTCGAATATTGTATATGGTTGTATATATGGAAACCAATTTATAAATATATTTCAGGTATGACATCTATTACCAAATTAATTCCAATGAAATTTTATTCCTTTGTATCAGATAATTGGACCTTATTGTGCAAAAATTGTCACTTTTTGTAGAGTCCGTAGCCCTATTTTTAGTAAGGACGGTTTTGAAAACAGTAATTGATGAAATAGATTATAAGACTATCTTATGAGTAACCATGAAATATAAGGTGATTCTACCCGAGTTTTTTTTTTTTTTTTTTTGCAATCCCGAGGTTGGAATCACCTTAATATTTCATGGCAACTCATAAGAGAGTCTTTTTCTCTCATATTTCTAGAAATTTTCCGGTTTCCTTGTGCCAGCGACGCCATTTTGAGAATTTTTTAATTAATTAATTTTTCGCTGTATATCAAAAATAACACCAGAATCGAATTGTACGACCTTCATTTTGGCAACTACGTTCCTGACAAAAAATTGGCCGACGAGTATATAAGTGAATTATATTAGAGTTATTCCTCTTTGAATAAGTACAAAATAAATCAATAATCAGGGTGATGTGTGACGTCACTCGGCAGTCCATCAGCGCGAAACAATTTGACAGACCTAATCAGAATCTGAATCCACAACTGCGTCTTTTTCTTAAAGGAGCATTGATATTGATATTAATTAAGCAGTTATTTAATGATGAGTGTGTGAAGAGAGATTCCAAGTGGTTTTTGTTGGTGGATAGGGGCATGACTTTTGTTTTCTTTTTCATTCTTTAGGATATGGAAAAGTCATATTACAAAGAGTTTTGTAGAAACTTGATGACCAGTAAAATATCAGGAACATAATTACAATATTGTGTACAGGGTAGAGTTCACCACCCTATACAATTAAATGAATTACAATATTGTGTACAGAGTATAGTCCACAGCCCTATACAATTAAATGAATTACAATATTGTGTACAAAGTATAGTCCACAGCCCTATACAATTAAATGAATTACAATATTGTGTACAGGGTAGAGTTCACAGCCCTATACAATACGCCGGTTTCGAGATACGTTCGAGTTATATCCCTTTGAAGAACTCTCGTAGATAGTAAGGCGCGAAACAACTTGTTTACATGCGGGAGTGGGACAAATATTCATCACTGCATAAGTGAATGTACTCAGTTTGTTTCTCATACAATGTTTCATCCCCAAACTCAACTGATAAACAAACTAAGTAAGTGATAAGTATTCAGGAAGTAATTAAATACATGAAATTCTTATCATATCACGTAATTTCGTTGATTGTAGGTATCATATCCAGGATATTACTTTCAAATATGACATTGTTTTTATATTTCCACTTTAGTAAAATATTCTTTCGATAGTATTTTGTATTTCCTACATTTACACATTTAAAGAGAAGCCGCTTTTAATACGTTTTATCGTCTTCCTCAAAGACAGTAAGTTCACTCTGTCCCACTTAGGCACTCAAAGTTCTACTAAATGCACCTCCTACACAGGATAGATCCTATCTCGAAACTGGCGTATTAGATGAATTACAATATTGTGCACAGAGTAGAGTTCACAGCCCTATACAATTAGATGAATTACAATATTGTGTACAAAGTATAGTCCACAGCCCTATACAATTAGATGAATTACAATATTGTGTACAGGGTAGAGTTCACAGCCCTATACAATTAGATGAATTACAATATTGTGTACAAAGTATAGTTCACAGCCCTATACAATTAGATGAATTACAATATTGTGTACAAAGTATAGTTCACAGCCCTATACAATTAGATGAATTACAATATTATGTACAGAGTATAGTTCACAGCCCTATACAATTAAAAGAATGAATTACAATATTTAGAAAATTTGTTCTTGTTCCAATTTTTCTAGAATTATGTAATAAGCCAACTGCTCACTGAAGGTACCTTTCATTCAGACTATAAAACATAATTTATACTGATTTCTATGTTATTATAATTTTATATTCAATGATCATAACAAGGCATTGTTTCGGAAAAAAATGCAAGGAAAGTTAATGGTAATTAAGTTATATTTTAAATAAAATAAATTTTGTCTTATAAGAAGAAAAAGAATCATTAATAGGTTTCAAAATGTATAAACTTTTAAGAAAATAAGTGTTAAATTTGATATATCATTGTTACAAAATATTCCACCCTGATTGTGTTTTAGCCGACAGTACATCATAATTAGAGAGAGAGAAATTGAGTGACTGATTGTAGACTGTTTAATGTCCCTCTCGAGAATCTGTAACTCATATTGAGACGTCACCATTGTCGGTGAAGGGCTGTAAAATTGAGGCCTATGCTCAGCGCTTATGGCTATTGAGCAGGGATGGATCTTTATCGTGCCACATCTCCTGTGACAGGGGGGCCCATCCGCCCCATTTGAGACCTATTCTAACCCTACGGGATTAGAGAGAAAGAAAGAAAGAGAGAGGGGAAAGACAAACAAAGCAGTAAGTTTTTTCAACGATGTATATAGGTAATATTTTATACAAACTTAAATCAAGTATACGTAACTCTTCATTATCACCCCCATTCATTCCTCTTTAGAATGACATTCTTTTCAAATACGTTATTTAGTAAAACAATTTAATCATCATTTCTCTTTTCATTACAACGCCTATGTATGTAAAATACTGTCGAAAATGTCCGAAATGAGGAATTTGAAATAGAAGACAAACTCTTAATTCCCAACCTTGCCCAAAGCGTTCCGTTCCCGATTCAAACCGTTCGTTATCCATCTTCAATGTTTGATCAGATCCGTTCTGTTCTCGCCGAAAATTGTTCTGTTCCAGCTATGATATATAAGCATTCCTACCCTAATGAAAAGCGTACCCTAAAAAAACTAAACTGTGTAGTGTTCGTTCGCTGTTGCCCTGGTGTAATAGCATGCTTCAGGGTCTGTACCACGAAATCTACAGTTTATTTATGCCAAATCAAACTTCCAGATACTTTTATTTCTAGAAAGTATACTACAAGCGATATACAAGAAGTTTATTACGCCACCTTTCTATTGAACTCTGACAAGATCGCTATAAAAATAGAGGGTATATATTCTTGTTTAAGTTACAGGTGTCAATATCTAGTACAAACGTACAATACTACATGATCATATCATATCGGATGTGTGAAGCAAACTTTAATCTATTTAGATTGATTGCAGTCCAGAGTACATGAAAATAGGAACCCAAGTTGATGTCATGGCCATAATTGATACCGGGGCGACGCATCAAATAACATGGACCATGTTATTAGAAGATTCAAATGAAACTCAATCAGTATCAACACCAAACAAAGTACAATCTCATCAGTTCAGCTATCTATTAAACCAAAGTGGAGACACTAATTTTACAATAATAGCTGAGAACCACGTATCCAATATATCACAATGGTGCATCGCTCGAGCTCTCTATCTTATACATGGATACATTTTTAACACCAGTGCGTTCAGTTACGAAACAACAGAAGACGTAATTTTTTTGATAAAACCAAAACCACAAACTTTGTATCCACGAGATGTATTATCTGTTCAACTCTTTCTAGAAGATTGGACAAAAACTCCACAAATTCACTCAAATTTGTCAGATCAGATGATTCAAAGCGGCATCGAATTTTCAGTAGAACCTTCTTTTCAAGGAACTTACAAAGTTTGTACAGAAATTGTATCAAGAATAGACAGTGCACTGTATTGTACCAATATTGAAATTTGGGATAAGTTAGATAAATTAGTATTGGTAAAATCCAATTATATCACATTAGTAAACAAATCTATAAACATCAAAATGAAAGGGTTTCCTAAGTCTAATTTCAACTACATGATCTGGTATGGGGATGGGCGTTATTTCAATAGGACGACGGATGCATACACAGAAGCATTCAATGAAAGCAACCATGGACTGAATTACAATGAACCGGGACTGTACACAGTCACTGTAGAAGCATGGAATAAATTATACACCACAAACCTGACATGTACAGTTTTAGTAGAACATCCCTTAATTGGATCCCAGATGAATTTGTATCCCAAGACTTTTCATGTTCCTCTACCAGACGGGTGGGTAGTTTTTACCGCTGTGCATCCAGAAAAGAAACCACTTCCTTCTAATGTGAATTGTTACATTGACTTTGATGAAGAACATTCGGTTAGGACAGAAACAGCTTTCACAGCAGTGTCAAATTTATCACTAATCTACCAATTCAAAGTTCCAGGAAGAAAGACTGTCCAGTTGATGTGTAACAATTCCGTTAGCAACCACACACTTTACTCGTATATAGACGTGGTGACTGTCAGTATGAGCGACATTGAATTGGTTTACATTAACCCTACAAACATGAATATGACAAGAAATCCAGTTAATCCTTATAAGGTAGACGCAGTACCTACCTATGTTACCTTTCAATTGGTGTTGTTTCACTGTATGCGACTTCCATATAATTTGACTGAAATTTGGGACTTTGGAGATGGCACAAATCTGACGATAAGGAACAATACAGAATTGACACGGAAACATCAATATCACAGACGTGACACATATAACATTACTGTCAACTTTACTTTGGATGGTGAAGAACCTTTTATTTATCGTACATTGCTAAAAACAGGGTCATTGGAAGTCAGCTGCAAGGAGCCGATGAAAGATTTCCAGACCCAGATTTTCGTATTATCTTTCGTTATGTTTGGAAAGGCAATATTCCGATTTGACACCGATTCTGGAAAAGAAACGGTTAAGGCGTCTTATAGTATTACAAGAAATATTACAACTGGTGTCGCTTATCTCACTTACACAGACTATGGCTATTACATGCCCAAAATCACAGGTCAGAATGAATGGTGGGTAGAAGAGGTTTACCTCAACACACACCTTACGGCTGAGTTTAATTTAACAGGTGCATTAAAACTTCAAACTGGCATCGAAAAAGACAGCAATTATTTAAAACTCCCCCCTGGAAGACTTGTCTTTGCTGTTCAATTGGCTTCGCAAATAGATGATTACCTTTACAGGCCTCGTGTATCGTGCGTGTTTGTTTCGGGGGACGAAATCGATCGATATTCATATACTAGGAAAGCAAACATAACTGCCAACAATTCTTTATTGTTTGACTACACCTATCAGGATCTCGGTTACCAATATGTAAACGTTAGATGCTCAAACTTTATTTCTGAGACATTCCTGCAAACAAATGTCAAAACTTTTAATTACTATTTTAATGAAGAAGGGGTGTTCAATAGAAAGTATTCATCACCCGTTGAAACAATGTTAATTTACGAATCGGAAGCAGTTTACCTATCCAACCGAATGAGCGTGAAATACAATAAGAGTGGAGTATTTTTCCAGTGGAATATATATAGCGGCGGCGACTCTCTTAATTGCTACTTTCTAAAGGACCTCAGAAGTGGTACATGTCTATTCAATGAAGAGGAATATAATAAAGCAGGAGTATACCACATCACACTCAATGTTTCGATCCCTGCTATACCCACGTATATGGTTGAACACGCGTATATAGAAGTCATAGAGTCCGAGCCCTTTGCCTACATAGAGGGCGGTTTGTCTAGAGCTGTCCCAGTAAACCAACGTATTCATCTGAGCGCTAAAGTGCTTCATTTTGAAATATCTTCAAAGTTGAATTACATTTGGAAGAGTAACAGGTACGTTCAGTTACTGGTAAATGGAGAACGAATGCGTATTCATGTAAATATGTTATTCCCAAATTCCACGCAAATTTAACATATGACAGGGTTTACTTATATTCGTGGATTTTTGTTTACAGTTTAGGATTTGAAATGCAAGGTCATAACATTTCCTACATGATAGCAACTCCTGGAATCTATGATGTGACTCTCACTGTTTCCAAAAATGGTAGAAAATCGAGCTTTACACAGTCGCTCATTGCTGATGTCGGGATGAAAACCGAAAGTACCTCATTCATAAGGTATGGACCTCCAGATTGATAACTTGATCTAGGAATTTTTTTCAAATTTGTAAAAATTCATGTATCGCTTATAATTGATACACTGCAGGCGCACAGTTTCTAGGATTATTCTCAAGGAATGTAATTCTTTCCAAGTAAGTTCAAAAACTCCTTTATTAGATAGCTAAAACTTGTGTTAATCTCATATATAGTCTATTATTATCATATCATAACATCCTAAATTATGAATGATCGTACAATTCAATACATGGTAAGTATTAAAGCAATATTTAGGAAATCTTTGTTCACAAAGCAGTTAACTTGCGGTCGAAGTGATATACACGTACACACATTAAAGATTATAGTAAGTAGTTATATAAATAGTGAATATATCAATATGATATATATTGTTCAAATATGTTCATATGAAATTTCTATATATGCACAATATTAATTACATATTTACATTTCAAATGTTTTCGCTTATCATATCTTTAAAAAATTGTAATAACAGTCATTTCCTCATGAATGTTTTGAAGATGTGAATGATGCACGTATAAATCTTGATAAATATAGTATTTTTAGTTTGCCGACTAGGAATTTCAAGAAAATGGATATAGAATGCAATTATACGAAATAAGTTCATGTTAAAAATTCATCAGTTCACACTTTTCTTAACAATTCAAAGAACTAATTAAAAACAGATACACAAGAAGTAGAGGAAGACATTTTGTCCTTCGTCAAAGAAATGGTCAATCAAACAAAGGATTTTGGTTTCAGAACACAGGTGCTTGTTAACACAGTACGTCCGACCCCATCCCTCATTGGCAATGCATTTCGGTATTCAGTGTATAGTTTTTGCCACAAAATATACGAATTGCTTTTGTTATACCTCATTTCAGCTGAAAAATCTTTCAACTCATATGAGCTTTTCTGATCACATGCTTTCTAGTGTCCAACTGTCTTTCCATAAACTTTTCACGTGTTGATCTTCTCCAGAACCACTGCGCCAGATTCAATCAAACTTGCCACAGATCATCCTGGGGTAAAGCGGATTCAAATGATTAAATAAAGGGTCGTGCTTCCTTGAAAGGGGAGATAATCAAGAAAACACAAAAATAAGTGGGGTCATCTAAATGAACCATTGGGCTTGTGAAATGGAAATTTGCATGAAGACTTCCTGACATAGTGTATATTAACTTTTGTTCAAATCATGACCACAGGGGGAGGGTGGGTCTACAATTGGGGATCACATTTTACATGCAGATAAAATCTTTAAAATGCTTCTCAAGAGCAGGACGACGATTAGTAATATTAGTATGCAAGAACCCCCGGATAGTACCAATTCTAGTGATCCTTGGGAGGAGGGTTGTTGCCCACAATAGGAAATTAAAGGTTTACATACGAATACATGTATTTAGGCCAAAGCTTTTAAAATTTCTCAAGAACACTAGTATCATGATTAGTCATAAATTGTTAATATTCAGGCACCCCCAGATAATGCAGATTTACCTTTCTTCAAATGGTGACCCCGGAAGTATAGTTGTGGTACGATTGTGGATCAAAGTTTGGACAACTTTACAGAGCGCGGCTGAAACCTTCATCAACCATACAGCGACGTTTACGCGATTTTAACAATTTTACTTTATTTCAAGGTGCCTTGTGAATTGTCTGCATTTGGAAAGGGGTATTTCGCCTCGAACGAAAATGGCACTGGTATATGATTGTGAAGGCTGCTCCAACACAAATGGAACCCGCATAAACCACTGGTCTCTCTTTACCGGATCGGAAGAGATCATCCTACAAAACAGCACGCTCACACGTAACAAACCATTTCTCTTTACATCTATATGTATTCTATTATTACTGGCTGTGGTGTTTCACGTAACAGAATTCTGCATACAGTAAAACTTTTATAACCAATTTAGGCCTCAATTTAAGACCATAAACTGATTGTAGACTTACAGAAAATCAAATACAAACTGAAAATGTTATTTGGCTTTACAAAATTAAGCTGGATTTGAAGTTTGGACTTAAATAAATTCTCAGTTTAGGGTCTTGAGGCCAGGCTTTCCTCGGGAGTGGAAGAAATTGTTGCTTCTTTTATCGTTTAGTACAAGATACCACGATTCACCTTAAATTTGAAAATTTCAATGGGGCGCGCGCCCGCTCAGGTATATTCCGCTATGAGAGGGAAAAAATGAAAATTGTATTGGATATATGTTTTGTTTGCTTATAGGAGTTATGAAATTGATCACTTTTCGTTTTCTTCACCTTTCATATATCAAAGCTTGTTTAAAACAGACTGTATTTCGTTGACTCTGGAGATTCGTTGAAACTGTGCTTTACTGTTTATTGAAAATATCCGCTAAACATTAAAAATATTCACCATCGTTTGTATCAATACTTCGAACATCAATGCTTTTATTGTATAATTCCATCGATCATACATTTTCTTTGCCTACTCAACCTTGCAATATCCTCGCCAATCCACTACACAAGCATTTCTTGATATCCAAGTTTGGATGAGAATATGTACACCGATTTCATGCTTTAAAAGGGGAACGGAAGCTGATTCTGAAAGAATGCAAATTCTTACTTGCCAATATGATTGGTGAAACTCTATGTTTCCAAACACAGTATCAAACTGATCGTATATCACAAATAATAGTAACAGGCAAATGTTTTTTTAAACAAAGGTCACTCAAGGCTATTTTGAAAAGTCAAGGTCATTCAGAAGAAATACCCTATACAAGGAAAAAGTTCC
Source organism: Ostrea edulis (assembly GCF_947568905.1). Classification (NCBI taxonomy): domain Eukaryota; kingdom Metazoa; phylum Mollusca; class Bivalvia; order Ostreida; family Ostreidae; genus Ostrea; species Ostrea edulis. Next base: position 5,412,899 of record NC_079168.1, read on the forward strand.
TTATTTCGATAGTTTTTGAACAGGTATTCATTATATATTACACAAATAAGTATCATGCTAATGACTTTCAAACAAAGGTCAAGGTCATACAGAACAAATACTTTATATATGACCAAAAACCTTAATTTCTTTTGGACCAATATATCTAAAGGTCATTTTAGAAAAGTCAAGGTCACTCAGAACAATATACATCATACGAGGAAAATGTTACTTATTTCAAAAGTTTTTGAACAGGTATTAATCATATATCAAACAAATATCTATCAAACAAAGGTCACTCAAGGTTATTTTGTAAAGGTCAAGGTAAATCAACATATACTTTATCTATGAAACACCCTTCATTTCAACAGCATTTCAACAGTTATTGATTGTGAAAGTCATTCGTCATATGAATTAGTTCATTGGTTAGCTAAGTACTTCGTTACTAGCTTGAAAATACGAATGTATATTTAATTGCTGTTATAAAATTTAGAAATTCATTTCAAAATTAAGGATTATCTCCCTCATGCATAGACGAATTTGACTCCATTTTTTTTTTTTTTTTTTTTTTTTTTTTTTTGGCACGCTGTTTTTGGCTATAATAGCTCTAAAACTTCATTGTTATTTCGGATTTCAAACATTTCAGTTGAGCATCACTGAAGAGACATTATTTGTCGAAATGCGCATCTGGTGCATCAAAATTGGTACCGTATAAGTTTTACATTAGTAACAGTTTTTCGGAGCAGCAATCAATTTTACAGATGTTCTTGTTTTTCTGATCGGCAATAGCCGATCATTGTTGCTTCCATATGGGCTGTCTGGCAAGGGTACCTGTAAAGTGTGAAACGAAATCGAAACGAAACGAAACGAAATCTACCGAAACGAAACGAAATCTTCCGAAACGAAATGAAACCTACCGAAACGAAACGAAACCTACCGAAACGAAACAGATTGTATAACCGACCTTTTTTAATTATGATAATTAAAAATGGTATCTTAGGCCCCTGTGAAAGTTACCACATATAAATAAAATTCGCCTCCCCTTTGATGTAGGCTTTTGGCTTGACTGTTACAAAGTTTTAAAAGTTGGAAAGGGGGGAGTAAGCACAAAGTACATATCCGTAGTTGATTAAATGCCATGTATAATTAGTTTCGGATCCATACATTTTAGAACCGAGGGTTACAGTCTCAGAGATCTGGGGAAACACACTATACGAGGAGTGGGGTCGCCGACGTTAGATCCGCCTTTGGGCATAGATACATTGTTTGAAGAAGCTGGTGTCTGAGAAAATTGAAAGCAGGAAGAGCTCTTAACCTCTTATTTTATCTCTAACTGCTGAGGTGCGAGTACTTTCAATAATGGAAAAACTCTATACATTTGGGATGTTGCTAAGACGGGGAATTGAAAACGGGACGGAAAACGGATTTTTTTTAATGCAATAATATTAGGAGGAGGTCGACATTTTGTAAACTGAAAAGGCTTATGAACAAGGGGATTTTAAGCAGAAATCACAAAGAGAACGGGAGGACATATTCAGAATCCACCATTTGATATACTACATACAAATACACAATATCCACATGTATACATATATTTGTCTTTAGAGCAAAAAATACTGAAACATGTATTTATGCCCAAAATCGGATTCAACGCCGACGACCCCATCCCTCGTTTAGTGTGTTTCCCCAGACCTCTGAGCTGTGAGGACTGTAACATTCTGTTCTGAAATTTATGGATCCGAAGCTAATAGCACATGGTATTTATGTACTTTGTGCTTACCCCCCCCCCCCTTTTCCAACTCTTAAAACTTTGTATCAGTCAAGCCGAAAGCCTACATCAAGGGGGAGGTGAATTTTATTTATACGTGTAAACTTTAACAGGGTCCTAAGATACCATTTTCAATTATTATAATTAAAAGAGTTCGATCATACAATCTGTTTCGTTTCGTTTCGGTAGGTTTCGTTTCGTTTCGGTGGGTTTCGTTTCGTTTCGGTAGATTTCGTTTCGTTTCGGTAGATTTCGTTTCGTTTCGATTTCGTTTCGCACTTTACAGGTACCCTGTCTGACAAATATATCCGTTCATATGAACATGTATCACGCCGACGCCCTAATTTGTGGATGTTACTAAAACGCGGAACAGAAAACGAATCAGAATTTGAGAATTAGAATTATCAGTGTGGCTACGATAAAAAATTGGGAAAATATGCAATTCTGCACCAGAAATTGTTTAAGCTAAGTTAAATGTTTATATAAGAGTTTACAAAGTGTTTTACAAGAATCTTGAACTTTCGGTATAGACAGGGGTGTTAGAACTTTCGGTATAGACAGGGGTGTTAGAACTTTCGGTATAGACAGGGGTGTTAGAACTTTCGGTATAGACAGGGGTGTTAGAACTTTCGGTATAGACAGGGGTGTTAGAACTTTCGGTATAGACAGGGGTGTTAGAGAGCAGCTATACCTATAGGTAAAGAATGGAAAGAACACATGTTTTTATATCTCCCCTCTCATGGCAAAACATCTTTAGCGCAAATGTATTAACATATAATACAGTCCATGCGTATACTTACAACAAGGAATTTGGTATGTATAAAACAATGATAATTCATGATCTTATTAATTCAACAAGTTGAACATCTTGTGTTTCATTGATTATATTTTAATTAACAGAGACTTAGTGACGGCAGCACTCCAATTCTAAATAGGCGAAGACTTCTGGCAGTTTATTTCTAAACTGCATACTTGTATCTTATTGTTTAGATTAATAATAATGATATTTTAATTCCATTCAAACGTAAATTCTATGTTAGCCTCTTAGCTATGTCATATATTATGAAATAAATCTGTTAATCCCCCTTACTAGGGTCACAAACTTCACCCTAGTTTTCTCCGTTCCGCGTTCTACCAACACCCCTAATTAATTTGTAGTCTATATACTAATTTTGAATGACATGCTTTTAAGTAACATTTTCATTGTCTTCTACAGTGTTCTGTTCACATGTCTTATCACGTCTTATATATAAACATTCTTAATTACAATATTTTCCCGCGTATTTACCTTACCACAAAAAGACTCAGTTCGTTTTCCATTAAAAAAAATTAAAATCGCCAAGCCCCAACTTGTTCGCTCAATATCTCTATCTTTTAAAATAAATACATAGTAATTAAATAGTCTAGTTCAAAACTAGGGAAGTATTTTTTTTTTCGGACGAGGATCCGTGTACAAGTGTAGTAAACGTTATGCAGGACGAAAAAAAGGGATATAATGCATAGAATTACACACACTTCCTCATCAAGGTCATGGCTATGACATCAACTTTTATCTAAATGGTTTGTTTGTTACGAGTCTGCCAATGAAATCCTTGATAGGCATACTTAAATACTGCACAACTTTTGTATAAGAATAAAACAACTTCTCTTAAAACTCTTTTTAATTACCTTTCCAATATCCACAAAGTGGGGGACACATTAGTTTTGAGAGAAAACACATTAGAAGCGGACACAGATTATAGACTTGTATTTACGCCACCCTCCTGGGACATATCGTCTCCAGAAGGACTTGTCATGAAGTTTCGAACAAGTGCAGCGCCTTCTGGCGGAGTTTGCAGTGCTACTTACGATGCAGGTATTACGCAATGTCTTTTGACATCAATACTTTCTGCTAAAGTTAAAACATGGAAAAAAGAATTATAGAAGATTGCACTTTCTATGATTCTCTCTATTACAGTTTTTGTCATAAATTTTCTCTGTATGGTAGTCGTTATTATAAACGACCTTTAAGCTAGTGTTTTCTATGACATTAAGTAGGCGATGAAATAAATTAGACAATACCTTGCTTGAATGTAATGTCTCATGTGTTGAAAGTGTTCCTTATTTAGCATTGTTATCATGTTTCAGACAATGTTGCAATAACTGCAACGTGTTCCGGTTGGCAGAACGGATGGGGTGAAAAGGTTCCTTTAAGTTATCAGTACGAGACAAGCACTAAGCGAAGATCATCATTCAACACGACTGACAACATCGTCAATTATCTCTACAGAGGACGTAAGTAAAAATTATTTCTCCAGGGGTTGTTAATCTGAATTATCTCCATAGGGATGTAAGTCTGAATCATCTTTACAGGAGATGTAGGTCTGAATAATCTCTGCAGAGATGTTAGTTTGAATCCTCTCTACAGGGATGTAAGTCTGAATTATCTCTACAAGGGATACAAGTCTGAATTATCTCTACATGGGATGTAAGTTCGAATTATCTCTACAGTAGATGTAAGTCTGAAGTAGCTCAACAGGGATATAAATCTGGAATATCTCTACAGGGATGGAAGTCTGAATTATGTCTACAGGGATGTTAGTCTGAATTATCTCTACATGAGATGTAAGTCCGAATTATCTCTACAGGAGATGTAAGTCTGAAGTATCTCAACAGGGATATAAATCTGGAATATCTCTACAGGGATGTAAGTCTGAACTATGTCTACAAGGGTGTTAGTCTGAATTATGTCTACAGGGGTTGAAGTCTGAATTATCTCTACGGGGATGTACAGTTTTATACACCCCACCGTGGAAAGACCATGGTGGAAAATCCACGGAGACACGCCTTGTCCTCCGTGTTCCACGGTGTGTGTTATTTGCGAATACATAGAGCTTCTATGAGCTTTGTTCTGGCCACGGGCGCCTATCAGGAGATGTGAAAATGTGCCGCAGGCCAAAAAATCATGATAAGGGTGGAATTTTAAGAAAAGAAAAAATGTCAATACCCCCCCCCCCCCCCCCCCCCCCCGGACACTTATATTGTTTTTCAGCATTTTGCGCCAATTCCAACGGTACCAAACACTATACATTATGTGTTTGAGAAAACCTGGTTTTGAAATTTTTCTTTTAGTCTTCTTTATGCATTAAAATATTCTTAAATTCTATGTTTAAATAATGCGTACTTGCAGGCAATTTCTGATTTGAATGCGAATTAGTATATTCAGTAAATGAAAAGCATACATAATAGGGATATTTAATAATTACCGATGTGCTCTCTCCTCCCCCCCCCCCCTCTCTCTCTCTCTCTCTCTCTCTCTCTCTCTCTCTCTCTCTCTGACAAATGCGCTGTTCACATAATCACTTCCATCATATTGTGTTAATATGCATCTTGACAAATATAACTTGATCCAATACAGAAATTAGAGCATTGTCGATGATTAACAAATTGGAATTAATTTATTACGTAATTAATAGAAGCAAAAATACAAACCATCGAGTGATTTATTTTTAAAACCCCGAATTAATTACATTTGACCGGGACTTATTTTCAATGTACTTTGATAAAGGATTTTAAAAAAAAAATGTTCATCCAGAGTGTCTGGATAATGCAATGATTTTTGTATAATAAGTAGATATACATGTACCATGCAAATTTCTAGGGTCTTTGTCAAAGTATAACTAATTTACGGTTACGCTAGTTTGGGTTTTGACTTCTTATGAAAAGTGTGAAATATATTGGGTCGGCGCGATACCAATTTAGTCAAAGATCACGGGTATCTTGCGCCGACCCAATATATTTCACACTTTCCGCAAGAAGCCAAGCACTTCTGTTGATTTCAAATACACGGATTAGCTGACCCCAATTGTTCTACTGAGGTGAAAACCCCTTCGAATTTGCATTGAATGAACAAGTTATACACAGGTCATTGTTATAGTCATACATCATAGTACTGCTAACCCGACAAACATTTTTTTTTAATTTTAAATAAGTTATTAAATGACGAAGTATGACCAAACTGCAGATTGAACTTTATAGAGCTCCGTGCTAACATTACTTATATTTTTCAATGTATCAGAAGGGGTATGTTGCCGGTTAAGTTGTGTAAAATTCTTGACAAGCAATAAGATACTTAGCACTTTCCGTTCATTATTAGATGTTCATTATTAGATATAAGAAAGGAAAAATCATTAACTTGTTTATACAGCAATTATTATATGACAGTTCACTTAGTAAATATTTCTTATTTTGACTATAATCTGGAGTGAAAGGAAGCCAACCATAATTCTGCCATCAGATTTTGTTTTGACAATCATTAATATGTAGTATACTAAACCAAATGATCATAAAGCTTATTTTCATTTTATCTCAATAAAAAAAATCTCTCTTTTTAAAAATCAAAATAATATTTTACAATAAATATGATAAAAGGAATAACAATTTTATGATTATTATCAAAATCTCATAGAAAATATAAATTTTGCATATATATTTTTTTATACTTTACAAAAAGAACAGATATGTTTTCAAATATATATCAGAAATCAATATTTTTTATTTTCTTATAAACTGTGACTTTTCGTCCTGTGACATTTTTTCTACTTTCATAAAATTTCTGATTGTGACTTTTTGTCTTATTTTCTTATAAAACTGACTTTTTGTCCTGTGACATTTTGTCCTACTTTCATAAAATTTCTTATTGTGACTTTTTGTCCATGGTCATGTTGTCCGTGACTTTGTGTCCTGTGACTTTCTGTCCTACATTCGGTCGCTACAAGCTACAAGGCTATAAATCCTTAATTTTCAAGCTTTCATATTACACCACCTCCGATTCTACGTGCCTGTAATCACTATTTACGGATGTAAAACCTCGGTGTCAAATGCAACTAGTTCATGAAAAAAAGACTAATATCAATATAAACAGAAATGACTTAACGATTATTTGCTTTTATTCATATAAGCTATGGATTATTAAAATCTTTAATTGCTACATGAGAGAGAGAGAGAGAGAGAGAGAGAGAGAGAGAGAGAGAGAGAGAGAGCATTGGTAATCATTGATTATAATATTCATGAATGTATGCAGATACGGGAAGTTTAATACGTTCAGTGTAAATCTTGAAAGTACAATTTCTTTCTGATTAATTATCCATCCCCTTTCATTCTGATATATTTTTTTTTAATTTCCCATATTGTTTTCTTTACGGTACATGTTAAATTTTTCGGCTGGTCCGGGTTAGGACTAATGAATGAGTACCCCCCCCCCCCCCCCCCCCCTCTAAAACGAAGTTACGTGCTTAGCTGTCTATCCCCCTCACAGTCAAACAGGAAATAAATACATGCTATATATACTACAACATCATTGGATTTACTGGATAATTCTTCGATTTTACCTTCATAATACATGTTTATACAAGCGGACTATCTAGGCATTTTTGTTTTCATCTTCGCAAGCCAAGATTATTCGTCCACGAAGGCACAGTTGACCCAAAACCCATTGCTAGCGGAGATGAGATGAATTTTACCCCCGTATTATGTTATAACTGACCAAAACCTAGTACGTTTGTTTTACAACTTTCATTCAGAAGACGCGCAAGTTTGTGAGTCACTGAATAAACGGGAAAACGTCTGCATTTTTATTTCAATCGTTGTCAACCGTATACTTTGTGATATTTCAAGACTACATGTACTCAATTCAATTCATTGGATCTCATCACCATTATGCAATGGTATACAAAAATATAAAGACAAAAAGCTGTTATATATACATTTAGTAAATAATATATGCGTGTAATAAAGTATTTATCAGGTTAGAAAAAAAAACCCACCTTGTTATTGAAACGAATTTGGTATTATCTCTATGTGATAAATGTATTCCTATATATTCCTTTAGTCGAGCTAAAGTTGTGAATCCGGAAGTGGATTGAAAGTTACCGATACATTGACCAATCAAATAGCTAGATTTTAGCCAATCATAATGCTCAGTCACTATCCAATCAGCTTGAAGCTGTAGGGTATAAATACTGCGAAACAAAGTCAGTCTACACTTATCTGGACCAAGAAGAACATCGCTTAAAAGAGAAAGCTTAACAACGGTAAGGTATAGACGTGGCTGAATAAGTCTTTCCTATACAAAGTCAGTAATAATATAACTTTATTAAATACTTTACATAGGAATGAGACATTGCTCACAATTACCCTTACTTCCTCTACATTATTCTCATTAATACAGACTGAGTCAAATTGAGCAAAGACAAACATTGAGCAATATTGAGTAATTGAAGTGAGTAATTTTGAGTTGATCAAGTTTTGCTATAATTGTGCGTGATTTCATTGTTCTTTGTAAAATAGCTAATCATTGGAACTGATCATTGTCTCAAATCATTTTACTGCCAATCACTGTTCAATATCTCGGAATAAAGCCGAGAGGACCCACACATCGCTAATCAATATTTTGAGCAAGTAGCTCAGTCTAAATTGAGAAACCACGGTTGCACGCTACATTATTACTAATGTGCAGTATGGGCATTCTAGGTAGGGGAGCACATTTCATTATTTTCTTAATGAAAGTACGGAGTTTTCTAAAGGTTTGTTTAAAAGTAAAGATATTTTTAATTTTTATTTGTTTGGGTGATAAAAATTTGATTCTTTGCTCACATTGCACCACAGTTGAGTACATAATGACATTCATATCCACTGTAAACATGTATACAGCAGACCTTAATCACCTACATGTATTCCTAATTACAATGAAAACCTTATGTTAAAAGTAAACCACTGCTTATGGTACACATTTCTTTGAGCTGCTATTTATCAAATTGAAATTACTGGCATGTGATTTTCGTTGTTCATGACCCTTCTTTTATTTGGTGAAATTGTGCTGCACGTGCCGTGAAACAATGTACCGACGAGTGGTGGGAATAACACAGGTGTTTATATACAGGATGTCGAGAATTTGGGCGTTTCAAAAAAAGGTGTGAACGTCTGTAGGGAAGTCTACATACGGATATGTACCGAAAACACCAAAGTATCATTAAACAATAATTACAAGAATTGAATGATTTATAGCTTAATGGGGTGGGGTCATGCATGCTGGTCAAGCGAAAAGGGTTTTTGGGTGAATCATTTCGGAAATTACTTCTTTGTTTTATCACACGGAGGTACACAGTGGCATCGTCGATGGAGCAGGTGACATCCACGGCGATGCGCGGTGGCATCCATAGAGAACCTCCGTGGACTTCAATGTCTAGCTCGCGCGGAAAAAAAATAAGACTTCAAAAGTGCTGACAATTTTAAACGTCCACCGTGTTTGGGGCAAATTTGTTCCACCGCACTGCGTGGAACACGCATAAAACTCGTGTCGTGTACTGTAAGTCTGAATTATCTCTACAGAGGATATGGGTAATAAATTCGCGGTTTTAATTACCTGTAATTTGGAAGTATAATTATTTGTGTTTCTGAATCATTTCTACATAAGAGATAAATGTGAATTATCTTGAGTGGCAATGCACTTTGTATGTCTGAATTATTTTTACAGGAGTGTACATCCGAAACATCACTTCAGATGGTGTAATTGAAAGTAACGCATACCGCATAATACAGAATAATTTATTTCCGTGTGTTAAATTTCTGCGTGTTTAAACTGGCTTATCTGTGAGGTATCGACTTGCCTTTGACGCTTTATCGTTCTTTCGTTTTAGACAGGGTAAATCAAATGTAAATCAACGTAATGATAGCTGATATCATTCGACTCGAAACATAGTGATACATTTAATTATAATTTGATACAAGTCATCTTTAAAAAGTCATCTCTCCTTTTTCAAAATGGAGACAATTTATATTTCATCAGATTGTACCCGGTGGCTTATAGTTTTCCTCGTAGACTTTTTAAATAATTGTTTCATGCAGCTTTCTTAGAATTTGTCTTTTGTATTATTCTACATATTCACTTTTTCAAGCCATCCACATGTGTTTTGTAGAGTCCAATGTTGTTCTTCCTTTTATTTTCAAACATTTCTAACAAATATATGAAGTTCACAAGCATTTTCCTTCCCATAAATCAAGCACATATTTAACTATAACAAATCAATGAATTTAAACATACATAAATCAAGTGATACCTATTGTATATTTTGTTCTAAAGATTTCGAATAAACTTTTTCCCGTTTAAAAAACTACTTTTTCAAACATTCTGTTCGTGCTCTATATATTTGTAAATAGTTTACTTGATAAGTTGATACAGTAAATGTATTGGAATAAACATCATCTACATGTATGTTCTAAAACTTGATAAAGTTTGACTTACATTTTTATAAATCTTTAACGCAATTGAATGTAACCTTTGTGGACGGATTTACGACAGTAAAACTAAGGAGCTACTATATAAATCAAAGTACTGAAGGTACTGAAACGAGATGACGTTTGGCAGTGACTTCAGCTTGTCTTTGGACATGTCTTTTCTACATTTGCCATTGAAACTACATACAATTCAAAAGCTGCACCTTCTTCACGCCCAAAGAACTTTCTCAAAAGAGCTTGTAAATTTGAAAAACCACTGACTGTCAACAAAACAGAGCAACCGTCTGCTTTAACATTTGCGTTTGCATCACGTGCATGTGGATCGAAAACATGGAACAGATTGCCTGAGCAGAATACAGCAACAGAACTGCCATTGCATATAAATATACCTCCATCTTTGGTATTTGCAAAGCATAAATTCAGTGTTGTAGCAAGAGAGAGGAAAGGGCCGTTATCTTTAAAAGTGGATTGTATTTCCCCTACATAAACTGGTAAAGCAGACACATGAAGCAACTGATTTTGAATGCAAACATTTTTGGGCAAGTCCTCTGGGTTAAGATGTTCATGTGGACAGGCCTGTCTTGCATGCTTGTATAAAACATCACCTTTTTCGAGAACAAAATGAATATCATTCGCATCCCAATCTCCAAACAATTTTTGGTTAACTGCATTAAATGCAATGCACACAAGTGAATTTGCTACACATTGTTTACCTCTGCTATATTCTGAGAAAGTTTCTGACCCTTGATGAAAGTTGGCAGACACGCATTTCAAAATTATGGGATCTTTTCTTACATTGTGACTTTTTCTTTTTTTTTGACAGATTTTGGGCTCTCCCTTTGATGACTATCAAAATCATGATTTTTTTCTTTTTTTGCTACCCTACATATCTGATGACGACAACAACTGTCAACTCTTGAAATAACTCATTCAATTCTTGAGTCAAAGTTAAACCAGTCCAAGAAAATTTCCACTCTTGAAATATCAACTCTTGAAAACAAGTGTCAACTCTTGAGATAATTCATTCAACTCTTGAGATAAATCATATTTCGTGACAAAGAAATGTAAACTTGATTTCCAATATATTACTGCCAATGGAGTTCTTTTCTTGAATAACAAATATATTCACAAAAACATGTTCATTTATATTTCTTAATCAATGTTTACAGTTATCTGACTTGGCCATGAAAGGGCGCGGGAAATGGCGCTCGGCCCTTTCGATCGAAGATTACATGTTTAAACCCAGATTTAGTATTAAAATCTCAAAAAATGCGTCCAAAAGAAATATTTTGGTAAAATTGTACGAAATTAACACATTGGGTTTCAGATAATTACCTTGAGTTAATGCGTTGGCAAGAATATATCAGTTCTCTCAGGCAAGACGTTTTCTCCTTGTTGATAAACAGGATAGCGTGGCGCGTATGGATACAGAGAGATAGTGCAGAGTTTAATATTAAAATTCTAATTACACACAATTTCTGCTTGATAAATACAACAGATCACATACAAGGAAGTCTTATTCAATCTGACATAAAACAGAATTTATATATAACAGTTTAATAAAAATGGAACATAGTATCAATGTGAACTATTTTTTGATAGGCGATAAATCAGCTAATTAACATAATTTTCAGACATAAGAGGAGACAGCTGTTTACCCAGAATTCCTAGAGAAAAATAGACCATGTTTTCCCCGTCTATATGTGAAAATGCGAATGAATACAGAAGCAATGCAAATCGTTTCCTACAGTCCAATTCTGTTTTTCTAAGATCGTGGAATAAAATGTTGGCAAACGACAAATAATTTTGATCTTGTTTACAAACCTAAACACTAATTCGCGATTCCTTTTGATGTGTGAACTTTGTTTCATATCGAAGGGATAAAAATTGCGATTTCATAAATTCTTATTTAACTCGCTTATCGTAGAGGGTAAACATATGGATCCTATATCAATCTCAAAGTGAATTGTGACAGCTTTTAATTTGCATTAGCATATGTGACCACAAATTTCTTATATTAAAAATCAAAGTGATTTCGCAAATGGTAGTGATTAAAACAGGGCGCCATTGAAGCTGGGGTCTGACATACGAGGCTGACTGACGTCACCTCGAAAAACTATGAGGACATCGATTTTAAATTAACAATGGAGCTAATCAACTTCCCTATAAACTTTCATTTCCTCGAAACATTCCGTTTGTGGTAGTTCAGTGGTAAGTCAGAGAGCGTTCGCGTCGTAGCCAGGAGATTGTGAGTTCGAACCACACTCGTGTCAATTACGTGCGTCGAATCGATGACGTAAACATAAGCATTTATTGCTCAGGACTTCATAAAACGCTCAGTGAGAATCACAGGTCTTTTGCATATTACCTTGAAAACGGAGGTCGCGGCAGACATTGACACGTTAAAGAACCCTGACTGCTACGACACTGAGCTTTAAGCATATACATGTATATCTATTTTGTATTGCTTATAGGATTCATGAGAATGATCACTGTTCGTTATCTTCACCTTTCATATATCTATATTTGTGGTCCTTCAAATATAGATGGGGAACTTTTCAATATCAGTACTACTACAAAAAGAAACTCTTGACGGAACGAGCAATAACATTCCCCAAAACCCATCTTGTCCATAATTCTATGAAAAACTGATGTCCCGTATTACAGTGGTTATGGTACCCAATGAAATGTTTTGTCTTTAAGAATACAAACATACACTATGAAAACCTGTCATTAACCATTCAGAAGTCGTGGCCTAGGTTAATTGTTTTCAAAGTAGGCCAAACCACCCACAGACCATGAGGTGAAAGAATTTGCTACCGAAGGAAAGGTCATATCAGAAGAATTAAATGCTTTCGTCATAAAGTATATCGTGACATGCATTTATGGAATAGAACACAAGACCTGTATGAAAATCTGTGATAATGTGTTAAGGTGGGATTCAACTAAACCTAGTAAAATCAAACCTTGATTTTGTTTATTTTCCAGTTGAGAGGTCCGTATTTGAATTACATATTCAGGTGGGAGACCCTTGGCATTCACATTATGTGTGGTTCCGTATCAAAATCTACGACCACTTTGGTGACTATGGGTTGTTTGAGAAAAAATGCACAGTAAGTATACAATATGTCTTTATTTAAACTGTAATTGTCGACACTAAATTTTCTAGTTAACAGTTGGACAATTACATGTACTATCTGCAAGTTAAATGTTGAAAAATTCCATGAATCAATGCATGTCATCTTCTAAAAAGTTTGACAAATCTAAAGCGTATATATAGATATATATTTCGATATAGAAATAATCAGAATTTATTCAAAAACTTCTACGCGAGAAGAAAAAATCTCTTCCTCTGGCATTCCTCTACATTTAGATATATCGACGGCGTTATCTTCACCTTTCATATATATAAAGATCTATTAACAATAAAAAAAATTCTTTCATATGTCGATTTAATATATCCCAGTGAACCCGAAATAAAAGATACCACAGAGTCGATCATTTCTGCTTCATGCTTAGATAATTTATTGAAAGTAGATATTAACGCCAAACTAACAACTCAACTTTATAACAAACGGGGTGATTTCACCTTCTCTATCGTCAACTTCTCATCTTTATGTAGCAATATCCCATTATCACCTGCATATGGTGTTTATATTTTTCAACTGATTCGATACACAAGAACTTGTTCTGCGTATGTTCAGTTTTTAGCTCACCTGAGCTGAAAGCTCAAGTGAGCTTTTCTTTTCGCCTGTTGTCCGTCGTCTTTCTGTCTGTAAACTTTTCACATTTTTGACTTCTTCTCCAGAACAACTGGGTCAATTATAACCAAACTTGACCAAGAACATCCTTGGCTGAAGGACTTTCACGTTTGTTCAAGGTCCATGTGCCCTTCAAAGGGTAGATGATCACAAAAATGGGGTGGGGTCATCAAAAACTCTTCTCAAGAACCACTGGGCCAGAAGAGCTGAAATTTACATGAAAGCTTCCTGACATAGTGCAAATTCAAGTCTGTTAAAATTATGGCTCCCGGAAGTTAGGATGGGGCCACGATAGGGGATTAAAGTTTTACATACATATACAGGAAAAATGTTTAAAAATCTTCTCAAGAACCACTGGGCCAGAAGAGCTGAAGTTTACATGAAAGCTTTCTGACATAATGCAGATTCAAGTTTGTTAAAATCATGGCCCCCGGGGGTAGGAGTGGGCCACAATAGGGGATCAAAGTTTTAAATATAAAGATATAGGGAAAATCTTTAAAACTCTTCTCAAAAACTACTGGGCCAGGAAAGCGGAAATTTACATGAAAGCTTCCTGACATAGTGCATATTCAAGTTTGTTTAAAAAATCATGGCTCCCGGGGGTAAGATGAAGCAGCAATAGGGGATCAAAGCTTTACATACAAATATATAAGGAAAATCTTGAAAAATCTTCTTCTCAACAACCACTGAAAAGTTGCGATTTATATGAAAGCTTCCTGAAATAGTGCATATTCAAGTTGGTTAAACTCATGATCCTTGGGGGTTAGGATGGGGCCACAATAGGGGATCAAAGTTTTAAATAACTAATAAATAGAAAAAATCTTTAAAAATTTTCTCCTTCAGAGCCATCGGGCTAAAGAAGTTTACATTTGCACAAAAGCTTCATGACATAGTGCAGAGTGACGTTTGTAAAAATCATGGTCCCCAGGGGTAAGATGGGACCACAATAGGGGATAAAAAAAATTACGTACAAATATATAGAGACAATAAAAATCACCGGCCAGAAAAGTTTACATTTACATGAAAGCTTCATAACATAGTGCAGATTCAATTTTGTAAAAATCATTGCTCCCGGGAGTAGGCCACAATAAGGATCAAAGTTTTACATGCAAATCTATAGGTAAAATCTTTAGATATGAGCCAAGGTGACTCAGGTGAGCGATATGGCCCATGGGCCTCTTGTTAAATTGAGACAGCCTACTGACAAACCAGTTGATGGTGGGAGGGTTTCAACAGTCTCCTTTAAAATAAGCATTTCACAAATTCTATGGTCGTTATTACGATCTAATTTGCCAATACAACCTATCATTGTGTCAAATGTTGTCTGACGTTTATCATACCGATTGTTATGTCGTTATTGGCACACTGATTTTGACTACAGATAACTCCGTTTGTCTGCTCAAGACATAGGGTTCATGGCGGGTGTGACCCGTCAACAGGGGATGCTTACTTCTCCTTAGCACCTGATCCCAGCTCTGGTGTATCCAGGGGTCCGTGTTTGCCCAAATATTTATTTTGTATTGCTTGTAGGAGTTCTGAGATTGATTACTGTTCGTTATATTCTTTGAAAACATCCGAGGCATTCCGAATTATTCTTTCATTTTGCATTCATTGTTTGCTCATCGTTCACTTCGCGTTTGCGATTGCGTTCCGTTTGCATTTTATGCTCGCTTCACTGTTCAGGAATTAAGTTGTGTTCACACATCGTTAACCCTCCGTTAGCTCGCCGTTCAAGTGAGAAAGTAGAACGTTTCGGGAATTGTATCATATGGGGCTCACGGCGGGTGTGACCGGTCAACAGAGGATGTCTACTCCTCCTAGGCAACTGATCCCATCTCGGATGTGTCCAGGGGTCTGTGTTTGACAACTATCTATTTGTATTGTTTATAGGAGTTATGAAATTGATCACTGTTCATTATCTTCACCTTTCATTATCAATTATCAATCTAAATGACTTTCTTCAATGTCTTAATTGCATCATTGTTTTCTGAACAGGTGCTGACACCATCCTCCTATTTTCCCACACATGAGACAGACACCAGCAAAATCAATAACTTATTAGAGGATTTTCGTAAGAAAGTCAGGAATATCAGAGTCGGAGGGGACATCATCAGAACTTTTCGATATATTGGATCAGTTGCATCTATGATTGTTGATTATTCAAATGTAAGGCGGTGTGCTTAGCATAGTAATTATCAATCTGTTTATTATATTTACATTTCTCTTCTCTGTTACTATCAGTAAACACTATGTCCAGTTAGTTTGAGAATTTAATATCCTAAACTAACATCAAGTTTCTGTGTTTGGGTCCTATTTCAGACAGCATATGCAACGACTGATGAGGATATTATGCGCGGGAGGACCACGACAATCAAATTCGACAATGAAACAGAAGTAGAAAAGTTGTACAAAAGTGTAAGTTTCTGATATATTACCCGGAAGTACACATGATATCATGATTTCATCAGAAACACCAAAAGTACCTGGTATTTATTGCATGACAATCCGGGTTAGAATCGTTCCTCAGCACCCCTTGCTTGTAAGAGGCGACTAATGGGACAGTCCTTCTGATGAGACCAAAACAAAAAACCGGAGTCCCCGTGTCACAGCAGGTGTGGCACAATAAAGACCCCTCCCTGTTCAAAGGCCATAAGCGCAGAGCAAAGGCCTAAAAATTAGTGCCATTGCCCTCGAACGGCAATGGTACCGTCTCCATATGAGTGAAATATTCTCGAGATGGACATTAAACAATATACAACCAACCAACCAAAAGTATCTAAAAATGTAACTATGAGAAATATGTTTTACCGTTAAATCCTGTAACGAAATTGTACAACGAAAGTCAGTTTTATAACTAACTAACGCTGAAAGCTTTAACGGACTTTTCCAATTGAAGTTTGTTCGTCTTTAATTTGTAACAAATTTTCTATTTCTCCAAACTACTTAGCCAATTTTAACCAAACATGCTATGCATCATCCCTAAGTAAAGAATCATCCGATTTTGATAAACAACTCGTTTAGACATAGACCCTTACAAACAGAGATACATTGCATGATTCAGTATATATTTTATTAACCCCCCTTACTTACTTCTCACGAAAATATTCACTGTTGTGATGGAGAAAATTCAAACGTACTGTTCCACAACATATGCGAGAAGTAGTATAAATCAAACTGGGATTCTTAAAAACTTGCAAAGAAGATTTAGTAAATTTTAAATCGCACAACTTTTTAAAAATGGATAGTATAACACGAATTGTGCTCTTTAATAATCTTACCTTCTTATATTCTTACAAGGTACAATTTGTTTAAAAGCTTCTACATGAGGAAAAACAGCTCTTGCTGACGACGTTTTCTTTATCATATCTCGATTCCATATATCCCTGTGAACTTGAAGTAAAAACACCACAGAGTCTCCCATACCTGCTTCGTGCTTACATATGTTATAGAACATATATGTTAATGGCAAATTAACAACTCAACTTTATGATAAACGGGTTGATTTCAGCTTCTCGATCCATCAACTTCCAGAAATATTTTATTCTCAACGTACCAAAAGAATAAATGAAAAATGAAACATCATATACAGGTGATAATAGAATAATGGTACACAAATATCGAAATTTGACGATGGAGAAGCTAACGTCACCTTGTTTGTCATAACCTTGTGTTCTTAGTTTGTCGTTGATAACTATTTTCAATAAAATATTCAAATATGTGACAGTGATAAGGTGATATTGGCTAAGCTCACATAAAGCATGTTTTGAGGCCTAATTATGGAAAATCGTTAGTTAATTATCATATTTATTTGCAGGTCGTGTCAGAAATGCTTGGAATTATGTTAGAAGAATCGGTTAATTGCATGAATTGGAGTGAGGCTTACAGAGTTTATAGTTTGGCAGATTTGCAAACTGTATTTAGTTCAATCGATTCGTTAGTCAGAATTCCAAGTTACCTGGATTTTCACTCATTAGTAAGTAATTCTATAAAATCTATCATACGGTAACTTTTCCAATGTTGTTATTATGTTTCGCCTTCTCAGAAGGGGGGTATTGCTTTAGTGTGAATTTTCTTCGTTTGTGATATTTGATATGTGAGTATACCATGATATACGTGTGTCATTTTGATGACCTTTTATGTAAAGGTGAATTAAGATAATTTGGGGGGCATTTTTGGTCCGAACTATAACTTTTTTGTCGTTTGACCTAGGAATTTGATATTGGTATGTTGATAAAACAGGATAATACAGTATGTTGCGTGTCATTTTTACCTTCAAACTTAACCTTTCAAATAAAGGTTAAATACAGTAATATAATTTTGGGGGCAATTATTGTCCGGACCATAACTGTTTCGTCTTTTGACTTAGACCTTCGATTTTTGGTATGTTGGTAAGTTTCATTTACTATAAGATGTTAACAACACTCTTTCTTAGTTGAAACACATAAATAACTGCTAACTGTTACTCACAGTAACTCTTAAGTTTCCACTTTAAACATGATCCCTAAAAGTGTTAAAAAGTATGGAAAAGGAGATATCAGTTTTAGGTTGCTAAAATAATTGTTCCTAGTTTTATTCACTCCTAATTAAAAGTCCTATTTAGCTGTTTTAAGCGATCCTCGGCCATCATATTCCTTAAACAACCGCCGGTTTTTTTCTCGTGTATATCAGTTATTTTGAATTGTCATATGACTTGTTGTTTTCGAATGACCTGTTACCTGTAAAAGGTGAATATAACAAACGGTGATCAATCTCATAACTCCTGTAAGCAATACAAAATGAAGAGTTGGTCAAACACGGATCCCTGGACATACCAGAAGTGCTATAACATGCCTAAACGAAGTGAGAATCCCCTGCTGACAGGTCACACCGACCGTGACCCTAAATGTCTTGATCAGGTAAACGGAGTAATCCGTATTCACAATCAATGTGCCAAGAATGGCCTTACAATCGGCATAAAACACGTCAGACAGTATTTGACCCAATGATAGACTGTATTTGCAAACTAGATCATTATAACGACCATACAATTTCCGAAATGTAGATTTTAAACAAGACTGTTGAAACCCCGTAACATCAATTTGTTTGATCCAGAAGCCTGTCTCGATTTGAAAACTGACCATACGCAGAACAAGCTCTTGCGTATCGAATCAGTTGAGAGATACAGACACCTTATCCAGGTGATAATAGAATATTTTACCATCAATATAGGAAGAATGAAAGGTGAAGATAACAAACAGTGATCAATCTCATAACTCCTATAAGCAATCCAAAGAAACTAGTTTGGCAAACACGGATCCCTGGACACACCAGAGGTGGGATCAGGTGCCCAGGAGGAGTAAGCACCCCCTGTCGACCGGTCACACCCGCCACGAGCCATATATCTTGATCAGGTAAACGGACTTATCCGTAGTCAAAATCAGTGTGCCACGAACGGTCTAACAATCGGTATGATACACGTCAGACAGCATTTAACCCAATGATAGGTTGTATTGGCAAACTAGATCGTAATAACGACCATAGAATTTGTTAACTGCTTATTTTAAATGAGACTGTTGAAACCTTCCCACCATCAATTGGTTTGTCAGTAGACTACCTCAATTTAACAAGAGACTCATGGAACATATCGCATAGATGACGAGATCTCGAAAATGCAATCTGTCTGTCGATTCAACATATCCCAGTGAGCTCAAAGTAAAAAGACAACACAAAGTCTTCCAATTCTGCTTCATACTTGGATATTTTATTTACATGTAACAATATGTTATCGACAAACTAACGACTCAACATTCATTTCAGCTTCTCCGTCGTCAACATTGCATTTAAGTATTTCATAAATCGCTGAGATTTGCATAAACTTTTATTAACTAAACATAACTGTATAACATTAGGTAAAATTCATTATAGAGCACTAAGGAAATCAACATTTATGGTTTCCAATTCATGCCCAAATCGGAGGTTGAATATATGACCTGCGGAACCAAATCTGTCAAAATTTGATATAGTTTCTCATCATTTCGCGAAATAAAGTCGTAATTTCGAGATTATGTAAAATTATCTCGAGATGTTGAGATCTTTTCTCATCACATCGAGAAATTTCTATAGTTCGAATTTCAATTTCGTAATCACGATAAAAAAAAAAACCCCTTCTTTTCCTTGATACTTATCAGCTGTTGTACACATCATCTGTTTTTCATAATTTCAGATTGTTTTAAAAATCAATCCATATAGAAAAGAATTTCCATAAGCATGTATTTGATTTACAAAATCGATTGTATTTGAAATCATGATTTTACGTAATTGCTGTATGACATGTTTCATGCCAACTGAAGCCGTTCTGTACATGCTGTTTTGAATGCAGATTACTCTGTTTACCTTATCGATGTATAGGGCTCACGGCGGCTGTGACCGGTTAACGGGGATGCTTGTTACTCTTAGGCACCTGATAGCACCCCTGGTATGTCCAGAGGTCCGTGTCTGCCCTACTATTCATTTTGTATTTTTTATAGGAGTGATGAAATAGATCACGGTTCTTCACTTTTTCTTTTGATAATAGTATTTTTGTTTTTATTTCAGGAACGTGCACTTGATCTATTCTTGGAGGTATCTTACTGCTATACAGACAGAATAAAGAGGATAGAATTGCCATTTCCAAATCACTATATCGACAATATAAATGACATACTGATTCGTAAGAACAAGACTTTTATTAAAATTACATAGCCATCTTTGTATGGTATATGCAAATTTCGTATCTCTTTTTAGCTCACCTAAGCCAAATGCTGAAGTGAGTGTTTCTGGTCAGGTTTTGTTTGAGGTATATCTGCTTCTCCTATCTGTTAACTCCCATTTTCCTCTGTTTAAAGTACAGAAATTCAAACTTCTTCCTTTGTATGAACATTATTCACCGGATACAATCGAAAATATTGTAAACTATTAGATATCGAAAACGTATATATTTTCCAACAATGATCAACTATCTCTAAAGATTAAAGGCCATTAACTCCTAAGTGGTATTTTACTTTCATGTACATGCATGTCTATTATAAAATGCTTTCTCTGATATCCACATTTGATTCATATATATTTATAAAGCAACACGTTTTAGATTAATCAAATTATAAATTGTCATTTTAACCAACTTTTCATTTTGGCTATTACAACGTATGCTGTTTAACCAAGATATGCAATTTTATAATGCTGGCATATACATTTGTTAATAAATGTCTAACATCTTTAACAGGTTGCATCATATGCATTTTCGTTGGTTATGGATTATGTCAGATTATTATATTGAGTGAAAATTAATACTTTTTTCAACTTTCAACCTTTAATATTGCAAAGTCAGTTTAAACCAAATTTTTAACAAACAGTTTTGATAAAGGTGTCAAGTAGTCTAAGATTGTTTTCAATTGTGTCTAAGTGACCTATTCAAGGCTGGATTTTAAGATACAAATATAATAGGACGGGGTGTTGAAAAGCCAACTCGTGTTTAAGTTTTCTTGTATCTTGAGTTTGTTCAGACAATTAGCTCTTTGGGCCAGGATGGGAATGCAATAAGAGTTTTAAGTTCCACATTGGAACATTCATATAAAAACTTCTTGAGGATCACAGGCGTATGGTTTTTAATAAAACAAAAAACAAACATACTTTTAAATTCGTGTAGAGGCAAGTGTTTTCAAATATAGTTTATTCAGTATGTCAAAAAATGAATATTGATGTTTGTACTAAGATAACGAAGAGTGATCCTTGGGTTTCAGATTTTGTTCGGATAGTAAATAACCTATTGGATGTAATGGTCCCTAGTACAGTGCAAGATTTAGATGTACCGCTAACGAATCTTACTGTTCTGATTGAAATTATTGAAAAGATTGGTACAGAGGAACAGAAATTATCTATTGGTAAGAATATGACTGCTGACAATTTAAATGGACTGTGGGAAGAAAGAGTGAAGTTATTGATGATACTACGACAATATGAAAGAAGCATTCAAGTCAAACAAAGAAATATTGTAAGTTCCACAGATAATGAAAGAAAACTCAAAACAATGATCTGTAAACATTATTAAAGATCTTTCTCTACCCTTTCCTGTTTTGAAATTAGTATTTCGAGTAATTTAAAGGAAGCATATTCATTTGGGGTTTTTTCTGGTCCAATTTGCAGATAAGGAAATACCTTCAACGAATGCAAGACATGATCATGTCCGTCCAAGATTTTACACTCCCAATGCTGGTTACAGGGGAAAGACTTGAGTATGATGAGCCGTTGTTGAAATTAGTGATTGAGAAAACGACGATGCAGAAATTTACTGATGCACATTTACAGAATGGGACGGACGACGTGAAGAATTCATACTTTTATGGGCTTCGAAAGAAAAATGGAACTTTCGACAATCCGAATGCTTTACTTAATGTTATGGTGAGGGATAACTAAGCGAATGTGTATACTTTCATATGTATCAATCACACATTAATGTAAGATGCTATTGAACGTTTCGTTGTATTAGATATTTTAGTGACATCGTTAAATTGTTTTTAAAGCGAGATAATAATTCAAAACAGTGATTTTGATGTAAAAGTAAAACCTAAAAGTACAGTTAATTTTTCAGATAATCATTTATAGAAGGAACCCTTACATATATGGAGCGAATGCAAATTCATTAACATCCGAGATATATGTCTATCACTTTGGCAATGAAAACCAGGAAGAGAGCAATGATCTTGAGATCGAGTTTAATTCTCGTAACAACGTTTCCACGATTTCGATGCATCAAGTGTCTATTTTAGGGAATCAGGTTGTCAATTTTGAATTTTTTGTTGGGCACGATGATGATAGTGTAATTATATTCTTGGATCCAATGGACACTAATCTGGAAACATTAAAACCTCCTTTATTCGAGGTGTATGTGTCACGTGATCAATACCCTTCTCCACTGACTTATACCCCGGCCAGAGACTTTAAAAAAATCACACATATTCGAGATTGGGAGGAAGATTTTGGGTATAAAATATTTGTACCACCACGGATTTGTTTCAAGGGCAGTTGTTACCTAGGAGTTAAACAATTAACAGGTAAATATTGGAACATTTACAAGTAAACAATAACAATCCACAGGTAAGCAGATTACCAATAGGTAGCTATTAAACAATCAGAAAGTAAGCAATATACAATCAACAAGTAACCAATAAACAACTAGTATGTAACTATTGTTACCATAGTATCATTCTATTTTAAAGATAATTTGTTTTTCCTGCGATAGATGATTAAATCATGGCAGGTTACTGACAAATAAGTTGATGTTACAGGGGTTTCAATATTTTCATTTCACATCGACATTTCACAAATCATATGGCCTGATTGTGGATAACTCCTTTCACCAGGAGGTTGAAAGTTCATGTCAATCAACAATGAATGATTACAAGTTTAAGACACCTGATCCCACCTCTGGTATTTGCAGATGTCCATGTTTGCCTATCTTGCAATTCTGTATTCTTCATGGGATTTATGAAAAGGGTCACTTTTCTTTCTCTACGCTTTTTTATTGCAAAACTATAAATCTCATTTCAGATGATGAAAGTTATATGACCGAACAATTTGACTGCAATGTTAGGATAATAACCACATCATGTCGATCTTGGAACAAAAACAGTCAATCTTGGGAAGGTACAAGCTGTACGGTAAGTGCAGTATAGCACATCAGATAACTTTATTGCATATAACTATGTACATACCCTGAAGCGTACTACTACACCACTTGCAGGGAACGGTACGAAACGCTTCTTGCACGGAACGGTGAACGGTTAGCAAGAAACGCTGAACGATCTACACGGAACGGTGAACGGTTTGCATGGAACGATTTGCAGAAACGCTGACCACTTTGTAGGCGTGGCTTTCACGATTTGATTTTTTCGGTGTTATTTGGTTCAAATAGTTTCAATATAATTGCAGTATTCTAAATGCAAGGTGAAGATAACGAACAGTGATCAATCTCATGACTCCTATAAGCAATACAACGTATAGTTGGGCAAACACGGACCCCTGGATATACTAGAGGTGGAATCAGGTGCCTAGGAGGAGTAAGCATCCCCTGTTGACCGGTCACATCCGCCTTGAGCCCTATATCTTGATAAGGTAAACGGAGTTATCTGTAGTCAAAATCAGTGTGTCAATAACGGCCTAACAATCGGTATGAAACACGTCAGACAGGATTTGACTGGAAAAACTGCGTATAGTTAAAAGTTACATAAAACCAAAAGTATTCTTTGACCATAGTTTAATATACTAAAACGCGTGTTTGAGTACTCAATTTTTTAATTATCGCGTTTCATCCACCACAATAGCCAAATCACACTTTTCTGGGGTTTCGAGCCTACGCGACACGTGTTTAGTAATCGATTAGAATTTCTTGCATTCATTGACAGTATCTAATGTATTGAAAAAGAATACAACATTGGTTTTTGGAATATAATTTTGATTGAGAGATGCCTCGCATGATTTAAATTGATCGTTTGCGTGCCATTGGGGTGTTAGAATCTGGGATGTCTCGAAGTAATGTGACAAGACAGTCAAGAGTTCATATTAAAGCTGTAAATGGGGACGATATCACCAAATTGCCACCGTTCGAGACCGCCCATGAACAGGACGCCTGCCTGTGACATGACGTAGGCAAATTACATATATACAGACGTCACATTTACGTAATCGATTCCAATCCTTTCTTTGACCGCTAGAAGCATCCATGGAATCTACGGACAAGTCCTCTTAATGTATGGAACAGATTGAGGCAGGCCAACATTCGTCCTCGACGTACTGCTACCCGTCCTGTTCTACCCTGGCGTTACCATGTTGCGAGATTGGCGTTGTGTAGAAGCATCATCGTTTGAATAACAGAGATTGGGTGGAAGTTCTGTTTACGGACGAGTCGAATATTCATCTCGAAAGCAGTGACGATTGTATTCCGACTTACCGTCGTGCCGGAAAACGTTATTCTGACGCCTAGGTAATACAACATCGCCAATTCGGACAACACACAACCGCATACCGCATGCATTGTTTGTTACGAAGTACAGCAGCAAAACGTGAATGTGCTACCGCGGCCTGTGATGTCACTGGATTTATCACATATAGAACGTGTTTGGGATGAAATGGAATGACTTTTATGTCAAGAGCCATCCCTGCTATGCTGGATGAAGCTTTCTTTACTGCTCATATGTCATAACATTCCCTATGCTTTTCTGCATAAACTGATTTGTTCAGTGCGTCGTAGGTGTGACGAGTGCATCGATGCGAATGGCGTTCGTACACGTTATCAGTGGCTGTTTGTATCAATCATAATGGACATAACTCGTGATTTAATAGTTGAATTGAAAGACAATGTATTCTATTAAATAGTGATATAAATCAGTAACATAATGCAACATAACATTTCGGACATGAATCCATAAATAAAATGACCAAACTACACAGTTTCTTTTTTTTCGCTAGTATATATGAACATTCAAATGAATCAAATTTTACTAAATTAATCACTTGTCTCATTTTGTACTCTAGCTTATGTAATATTTAATTAATAGTGCGTTTTTGAATTGTCAATTATATGTGCAATGTTTATTTGCTAGCTTTCTTGAAGAGAAGAATATTTTGATAGAGTGAATGTTTGGGATATTGTCAAAGCCCTCATTCCACAGTGGCCATAGCAAATAAAATTTCTCTTGCCCTTTTTTCACAGCCGGGTACATTTTCCTATATTCAGTAATAAAGTATAAGTAGGTAGTACATGTATCTGAAAAGAAAGTGAAATTATTTGATATTTAAAGAATGACTTTAATTCTTGGGCAAGTTATACGCGAAGCGGATTATAAAAAAGTGTAAACTGACCCAAACCAGGTTATACTCGTATAACTTGCCCCAGAATTAAAGTCATTCCTTATAATTTAATACAATAGACAAAGATGCTAACCTTCGTTTATCAAAATGTACATAAACTCGGAAAAATAAAAGTCAACTAAGCCGATTTACTTAGCAACAGCGACACGAAGCGTCTAGCTGCGAAGCTGAAGGTCTCCATCTTTAATCTTAGTTCTATGGAGCCTAGCCATTTATCAAAATACTGTATCGAAAGTGAAGTTTATCATGATAGAAAATATGCGTAGACTATCGATGCAATGCGTATTTCGCTGCCCTTTAGAGATAGAGATCGACTTTGAAGTCGCTCATCTCCGACAGATTGAGAAAATACGGGAAATTGCATTGTTTAGGCCTACCCAAAATAAATCTTCAAATATCAGGAAATGCAATAATTTACGGCTTTCAACTCTGTGAAAGCTTCTACTAGATGACTCATCCTAGGCACCTGATCCCACCTCTGGTGTGTCAAGGGGTCCATGTTTGCCCAACTATCTATTTTGTATTGCTTGTAGGAGTTATGAGATTGATCACTGTTCGTTATCTTCACCTTGCATGCAATGTTGTCGCTAATAGTAAATCTGACACAAGAAAATATGTAAGCAAGTAACAAATAGCGATCCACATGTCAATGTGTCTGACGTCATGTGATAAAATGTGACGTATGAATTTTTGTTAGCTTTGTTGAAAGACGGATCAAGGAATGAAACAACGCACTCCCCCTCCTTTTCCCCAGTGAGAAATTTATTTCAAAATGAACAGGGTAATGCTTACTTGGCAAATCATTAATTCGAATATGATATCTTTGTTTTAATCTATTATTCGACCATACATACAGAGAAAGATGTTTTACAACAGTGATTTGCGTACAAGTAGATGCTAATATTGACAACGAGAAAACAACATGTGTATCAAACCGAAGTATCTTATTGTGCACGTTGACTTTCTTTTCCACAAAAGGTTGAAAACAGTGCTGCGATTTAAATTTAGAGAGAGAGAGAAAAAAAATAGTTCCGACATCTGGTTGTCAAGGGGGTGTGTCCCCATACCAAACCAGGTTATACAAAAATAACTTGCGTTCCTCAATTGAAATTTGACCAATCACAAACAAAGATACAATAAGAATTGAATTATTGACATATGATACACGGCAACGGACAAAAGCATATCAAAATAGGTCATGACTCAGGTTACCTACAATCTATTAATCCAAAACTTTTCTATATGATTGTTGAACTCATCATATCCTCTCCCTATTTAGCGCAGTGATGTTGACAGGACACCCTTGGTAAAACCTTGTCGAAATTCACACCATAGTGTTCGATGGTAAATACATTTAATCGCCTTACCGGCCGTGCTTTTTAGCTCACCTGAACCGAAGGTTCAAGTGAGCTTTTCTGATCACATTTTGTCCGTCGTCCGTCTGTCCGTCCGTCTGTCTGTCTGTAAACTTTTCACATTTTCGACTTCTTCTCCAGAACCACTGGACTAATTTCAACCAAACATGGCCAAAAGCATCCTTGGGTGAAGGGCTTTCAAGTTTGTTCAAATGAAGGGCCATGTCCCTTTCAGAGGGGAGATAATCACAAAAATGCAAAAATAGGGTGGGGTCATTTAAAAATCTTCTTCTCAAGAACCACTGGGCCAGAAGAGCTGACATTTACCTGAAAGCTTTCTTACATATTGCAGATTCAAGTTTGTTCAAATCATGGCCCCCGGGGATAGGATGGGGCTACAAGGGGGGTCAAAGTTTTGCATACAAATATATAGCGAAAAACTTTAAAAATCTTCTACTTAAGAACCACTTAGCCAGAAAAGCTGAGATTTACCTGAAAGCTTCCTGACATATTGCAGATTCAAGTTTGTTCAAATCATGGTCCCCGGGGATAGGATGGGGCCACAAGGGGGGATCAAAGTTTTGCATACAAATATATAGTGAAAATCTTCTTCTCAATAACCACTGAGTCAGAAAAGCTGATATTTACAAGCAAACTTTCTGACATAGTGCAGATTCAAGATTGTTCAAATCATGGCCCCCGGGTGGTAGGATGGGACCACAAGTGGGGGGGTCAAAGTTTTACATACACATATAGGAAAAAGCTTTAAAAATCTTCTTCTCTAGAACCATTGGGTCAAAGAAGTTGGCATTTACATGAAAGCTTTCTGACCTAGTGTATATTCAAGGGTAGTTGGGGCCATAATAGGGACTAAGGTTTTACATGCAAATATATATGGAAAGTCTTCAGATATGGGCCAAGGTGACTCAGGTGAGCGATGTGGCCCATGGGCCTCTTGTTCTGTTTGTAGGTCTTGCCAATGTCAACTGTACATTCTACAGTATGCAGATGCAGCGGGCAGATATTTTCCTCTACTGTTCTTGTACCATTCAATAGAATAGATTTTGAAACAGTGTGGGGTAAATTTGATCCGGAAAATGCTGCAGTGTATGGTTCCCTGATTATTCTATTGGTCGTTTACGTGATAACATTATGCTTTCTAAGGAGAGAAGACAAGAGGGATGTTGATAAGGTATACTCTAATGAAGCATGCGAACCAGGTTTCGTGTATCAATCCAAAGATTTAAAAATCTTTTATGTTTTACTAAATGTATAACAAAAAAGGACTTTTGAATGCCCATTCACAATGTCATAGATTGATGGTATACATGTATATATAACCTCACAGCTCAATCATTTTTGTTTATCTTTTCTAGTGGAGAATTTTCTTTCTTTGTGACAATGACCCAGATGATGACTATTTCTACATGATAACCGTACACACAGGTTTGCGTCCACAAGCAGGAACAACTTCTAATATCTATTTTGTGCTCAATGGATATGAGGATGATAGTGGAATACGTGTTCTCAGCGATGGCGAACAAACGGTATTGATCACAAAGAAGTTTGTGTAATGCCTTAATTCAGTTTTACCTCACCAGGATTCTAACCTCGGGATAATTGTTTGATTTGTGTGCGTGATTACACGTAGTTTCTCTCGTATTTTACTTCTCCTATACCAAAGGTTTGGTCAATTTCAACCTAATTTAATACCAAACACGTTTGAGTAGAACATATTTCAATTCGATCAAAATATACAATTTTGTCTAAGCGAAAATTATTAGAAGCAGTAAAACTAGGATGATCCGACTTAAACTTTTCTCGGATATCTTAAACCCAAAGTAAGGGATATTTAATTAAAAGTGTCAGTTAACGAAGAAGGGTGTTTGTTTTCAAAACATGGCCCCAAGTGTTTTCAAGAGGAGTGCAAAGTGTATAAGAAACAAATTAAGACACGAGAGGGGCGTGTGACCACAATAGCGGTTCAAATATGATGCGATTCAGGAGAGTAATATGGTATTTTGTCATTTTGGTATATGCCAATATTCGTACGATGTGTACTGTATATGACATGGGGATGTTGTTCTGGCAGTTCGAATTTCAGTTGTTTTCCTTGAACTTGAAATTTTATTTTAAAAATATAAACCATGAAATAGGTATCATGTTTCTTGGTGCATAAATAGGAATTGTAAAAATCCATTTTGTCGATGCTACTAATCTGAATTCAAATATGCTCTTTTTGTTCTGATAGAGATTTACAACAGGAAGCATCTGCACATTTATAGTCAGTACGAAATCCTGTCTGGGAGATTTACACTTCCTCCAAATATGGCATGACAACACGGGAAATTCACAAGACTGGTTCCTCAGCAAAATTGAAATTCATGATTTGCAAAATAAAGAAAGGTAATTTTTGTACACATATTTATGGTATTCACCTATTAATGTTTTACACCTGTGATGTAGATGTATATTAATATGCAAATGGGATAAAACTGAGCTCTATTAATTTACAGATTCTCCCTATTATGAACATGGCATTAGAAATGGTATTTCGATACTAATTTTGATACTAATTTATCTTTCCGGTAGGTAGAATTTCCTTTATCATTTGACATGTAGAGGAACTCAGAGAAAGAATACATGTATATTATAATACCGTTCACATTCCAGAATTTCATTGAGGAAACTCTATGAATCAGTTGATACAGGTTTGATGTACAAACTAACAAAACATAAGTGCCACCTCGCAACAAAGTTGCATGGGGGGTTTACCAAATTGTCAGTGCGTGTGTGTATTAGGAAAATATGCGTAAAGCAATATAATCAGTAACATTCCAGATTCAGGCCGATGCTTACTGTGTAGACGAGGGTAGGGAACTTCATAAGTTAATACCATTTATTTAGTTAATGATCACATGATACAACGCTATTCTAAAGAAATAATGTCTCATACTCACTATGGGAGGGTGTTAGTGACAAGATGATGTGTCTATTTACGTTTAGATCAAGGCTTACAATAGACTGAATCACAATATAATCTAATGATATTTGAGAATGAAACGCATTGCCTATTGTCATATAAGGGCGTTCGGGTGTTGTTGTATTTTGATTTCTTTTTTGTAGATATATTTTCCAATGTGATAAATGGTTATCTCTATATAAGGAAGATGGTCTAATAGATCGACGGCTTCCAATATCTACGTCTGAAGGAATTACGTCATTTGGAAATCTTGTGTCGCATCATCTTGAATTGGGTGTCACCGACCAACATGTGTGGTTGTCACTTTTGCTCCGACCAAGAAAAAGCCAGTTTACTCGAGTACAGCGATTTTCATGCTTGCTAGCTCTGTTGCTTCTTACCATGCTTTCAAATGCCATGTTCTACAAATCACCATCAGAGGATACGTCATATAGCTATGTCAACATAGGCTTTATCAAATTGTCCCCTGCAATAGTGTACGTGTCTGTATTAAGCATAGTAATCACAACAATGCCCATACTGCTGGTAACGTATCTCTTCCGACAGAGAAAAGTAAAGAAGACACCAAAGACAAGATCTGATACTATTAACGTCAGTAACATGGAATGCCCCGAAGAGTGTATAAAAGAATACGAGAACCGTTTGCCATATTGGATAGTGTATGTTTCTTGGGTATTGGTACTGATGATAATTTTAGGGTCCGTCTTCTTACTTTTACTTTTCAGCATGGAATGGGGTAAAGAGAAGTCCATGGAGTGGCTTTTGTCTTTTCTGTTTTCGTTTGTTGAATCTTTACTCCTAGTGGATCCATTAAAGGTAATTGATAATTGTACCCGTACGTCAATTGTACATATTGAATCGTTGTAGAAAGTATATTATGTGTGATTGATTGCTTTGGCTGAAATAAAACTTAAATTCTGTGTGAAAATTGTATTACAATCTGTTAATATCTTTTTAAACTAATCACTGATGAAATCAAAAACTAAATAAATTTTGATCGCACGATTGTCATGATATCACCAAGTTTGGTTTGAAATCAGTCATTTTACATTCCTTTGCAGGGATTAATCATTTAAACAAAGAATACAATTCTGTATTTTAGGTGTTTGTAATTGCTGTTTTATTTTCAACGATATTTAAACAAATAATTGCTGACAAACCATGTGATATCCATATCAACAAACTGAAGGCATACTCAGCATCACGCAGGATTTCAGAAAAAAGAACATTTTCAGGTTTGCTGATTTCTTCATATGGGTGTAGTATTGGCATAGAAAAGTTTCACTCATGTTTCGAATAATTAAAAGTTGCCTTAAAAATTCGTTTACATTTTCCAATGTTCAATGCTCCATGAGCTGAGTAATGGTCGGCACAAACTTTGAAAATACGTTCTCTGTAATGCTGTGTTATTCTAAATTGAACTCCAAATAACAATTATTATCAAAGAAGGTGTTATATGTATCTGTTCTCAATATTCTGAATTTCATATAGTTATTTAAAAACAAGTATAGTATTATGTAACTCGTATCTTCGTACATGAAAGCCATGGTCATAATTATGAAAATGTTTCACATTTACTTACAGCATTCGCCTACAAGCTGTTATCGAATTCAGAACCACTAGCACAGAAGGAAATCGAGAAGTTCAAAGAAGAGCACAATCAAGAGAAAAGAGTAAAGAAAGCAATCAGCAGTTTAATTTTTCACATTATTTATATGGTCGCTATATATGCCATCAGCTTCCATGAAAGAGACCCTTTGTCATTTGCTTACAAGGAAAGTGTGGACAACCATATGAACACTGGCGAATTGAATTCAGTAAGGCATTCGTTATTTATATTGTAGCTGGAGATAAAAAGTGAAACAAACTGACAGGTGTCAATACAAACTGACAGGTATCAATACAAACTGACAGGTGTCAATACAAACTGACAGGTGTCAATGCCAAATGTCAGGTAACATTTGTAACATTGATTTCAAGTCGACAATTTGCATTTTAGGGGCACGTTTTGTATCTATAGCAATGGACTATTCACTACAATTGAATTTGTATTGATATCGTGTCTCATTTGTTTCTGTCAGTCATCTTTTTGTGACATGTTTAGTTGTAACAAGTAGTGATGAAATTATTGTTGCCGACAATCGATTGTCGATATTTTGTGGTACATCGATTCCGATTATCGATTCCATGTTTCATAATCGATTGTAAATAAATTTGAAATGGGAGAAGGTTTCCGATATCATCATCATCATCATGGATATATTGAAATCAACTCGACAATCATGAAATTGATAACCAATCTGAGATTAGTATCTGACTCCCAGTCCCGCTTTCATTTTGTGGCATGTGTAGGGGAGAGTCGGAGCATATAGAAAAGAGGGTATTCAGCGACGCAAGCTAGTGTATCTACTTTACCTACCGTTTACAACTCTATTTCGCGGATCTAGATAGGATTCTGTTATCGGATGAGTAATCTTTAAGTTAATCATGACTACTTTGACACCGATTGGAATTTTGTGTATTTGTGTGCTGACATCATGCACAAAGAAATTGAATGGCGAGGAGGCAGCCAAAGTCAAAATCAAGCTTCATTTGTCAGTGTTAGGACTTTTTATACGGCAGTAGTATCGTATTAGTCATGATTAACTTGTAGAAAAATCATCCAATTTAACCGCATCCTCACACCTTGGATAGTAGATCCGAGAAATAAAATTGTAAAGGGTAGTCAATGCAGTGATATCAGCTGGTGTCATTGAATTCCCACTTTTCAATATGGAGTCCGCCCTGACTCTCCCCCACACATGTCACAATATGAAAGCAGGGATAAGAGTCAGAGGAGTATCGGATTAGTTGATGACTTGATATTTATATCCCTTCCCAGAAAAACAGACGTCTGAAAATTATTAAAGTTTCTGAAACCCAAATCCAACCTGGATGTCATGGCTAAAAACACCCATTTCATTCCTCGTTAATAGGCTAATAGATGTGTAAAGTAAAACGAAATAACCCGAAAAATAATTAACATTTATTAACTGCATGTAAATACCGATTATATCAATCAATGACCGATACAGTTCTTCCGATTTTGACCGATTATCGATTATGAAATTTTCCCGATTAGTTAACACTAGTGTTACTCCTTGTAACACGTGTGTCTGTAACATGTTTTAATTTATTATGGATTTTGTATTTTCAGATTACGGATTATTCAGCTTTTCTCCATTGGTTAAACAATACGTTTATACCAGTACTTTATCCCGAGAGTGATTTTGCTAATAATGATTTAGGAAACGTAGAAAAACATTGGTTTGGGGATCATGCCAGCATCCGTGTCGGTCCAGCACAATTACGTCAGCTGAGGGCTATAAAAGGTAACTAAAAAAATCCACTTTCCTAATGCAAGGTGAAGATAACGAACAGTGATCAATCTCATAACTCCTACAAGCAATACAAAATAGATAGTTGGGCAAACACGGACCCCTGGACACACCAGAGGTGGGATCAGGTGCCTAGGAGGAGTAAGCATCCCCTGTTGACCGGTCACACCCGCCGTGAGCCCCATATCCTGATCAGGTAAACGAAGTTATCCGCAGTCAAATCAGTGTGCCAAGAACGGCTTAACAATCGGTATGAAACACGTCAGACAGCATTTGACCCAATGCGAGGTTGTATTGACGAACTAGATCGTTATAACGACCATAGAATTTGCGAAATGCTGACTTCAATCGAGACTGTTGAAATCCCTGTACCATCAACTTGTTTGTCAGTAGCTTACCTCGATTTAAAAACTGACTATACCCAGAACAAATTCTTGCATATCGAATCAGTTGAGATATATAAACACCATATGTAGGTGATAATGGAATATTGCTACATAAATGTGGGAAGTTGACGATGGAGAAGCTGAAATCATCCCGTTTGTCATACAGTTGAGTTGTCAGTTTGCCGTTAATGTCTACTTTCAATAAAATATCTAAGTATGAAGCAGAAGTGGACGACTCTGTGGTGTCCTTTATTTCGAGCTCACGGGGATATATCAAATCGACATATGAATGAAAGCTGTCATTGTTAATAGACAAAACGTCATCGATATATCTAAATGTCGAATTGAAGGTCACAGCGAGAGATTTTTTCTTCTCACGTAGAAGTTTTTGAATAAATTCTGCTTCATAAAATCTTGACGTTTATTTAAACAGAGAAATGTAAAAATATATTTTCATGCAATTTTTAGGAATGATAGATTAGAAGAAGAAAAAACAAAATCAAGTCAAAACCATGTTCTGATAGTTTGATTAAAACCACACATTCTCTGATTCATTTCTTTACTACACATCAATATCAACAATGTATAAATATGGCTCATTTCAGAACCATGTTCGTATTGGAGGTTGACCACCCCACATCCATGTGTAGACGGGTACACGATGCAGGACTCGGATACCGAAGAATACTGCTTAGAATGGACGAAATTGACACCATCGTGTGCACAACTGAGAGATAAAGTCGGTTTTACAAGTAACTCTTGGAAATATACTGATGCTGAGGAAATCTGGGGCACATCTCAAATGGGACAACATGGAACATATGATGGGGGAGGATACCTTCTCAAATTCACAAAGAACCGATACCAAGCTCATGCAATGCTGAGTGAAATTGAAGACCTAAGGTGGATCGACAGAGGCTCCCGAGCAGTTTTCATTGAATTTACATTGTATAATCCCAATTTAAATATTTTCATATACTCTAGATATCTAGCAGAATTTCTAGAGACAGGGGGTGTTTTATTGTCGGTAGACTCGTCTTCCTTCCGGTCAGTAGTATCCGCCGATATGATTGGAAGTTTCGTTATTCTCTGCTACTTGATTTTCAGTGTTTGTATCATCGCTTCTTTGTTCAAACTGCTTTACAAAATTAAAAGAAAGGGTTGTCGCGAGTTCATCAAAGTAACGTGGAACTGCGTGAACGTTTTATTAGTGATATTGGGATTCATTACAATAGTATTTTACTTTGTACGGCTAACATTTACGAAGAGGGCTATGCAACTGTTTTATGATGATAAATTAACAACAGATAACAAGTTCATTAACTTTAACCACATCGTAATATGGGATTACGCTGTCAATTCCGTTTTCGCTTTGGTTGTTTTTATATCAACCCTGAGATTCTTAAAACTTCTAGGATACAACAAGCGGTTCACGCAAATAACAACCGTTGTTGCCAAAGCTGGTGGGGCACTTTGTTCATTTGGTGTCATCTTTGCTTTAGTTTTCCTCGGTTTTGCTTCTCTAGGGACCCTCATGTTAGGCGTGCAGCTGAAGGAGTATAAAACGTTCTTGTACACATGCGGAACCTTGTCTAATACCTTTATTGGTAAAAATAAATTGAATGCAATGGTGGTGGCTGCTCCTTTATTTGCCTATGTTTATTTTCTGACGTACACGGTGTTTGTGATTATGATTTTGGTGTCCATCTGTGCTGCCATTCTTAATTCCAGTATTTCCAATGTTAAAGCTACAGTGCATCAGGAGACGGAAAAAATTGGAATTTCACATGTTTTTAAAAAACTGATACACAATTTGTTTGGATTAAGTAATAAAAACAAGATGAAGTCTGCAAAAGAAGAAACTAAACGTAAGCATTTTTTTATTCAAATACGTGTAGAACAATACGATATTGTGTCAATCCTGAAGTGTTCTTTACTGGATCTTTCATCCTTATATGATTGTATCAGCGCTATTCGGAATGATCGTAGTCAGCTAACATTTCATGAATTAAACAAGCACAAAACCATGATATTGATTGTGAATTTTCTTTTAAGCTGACGTCTTCAAATCCTTCAGCGAGGAGTTTAGTACATCTAATTTCATAAGGCTTCTACATGGCTGTCTGCATAACGAGGTATAGTACCTGCTCTGCGGTTCATTTTATGTTGATAATTTTATTCTTTCATACCTCGAGATTTTTTGTTATAAATTTATCTATATTTTAATCAAATTACAAGTACAGCTAAACCGCGTTATCTCGAATTCAATGGGTCCGAGAGAAAAAAACGTTTAGATATCTGAGAGTTCTATATATTGAGGATAAACTACATTGGTGGGGACTGTCACCTCACTTCAACCTTTCCTTGATATACAATGGTGTTGAGATACCAAATTCAACTGTAGAATCATTTACTTTCAAAATTCAGCTTTCGAGGACATCACTTTTACAAGGAAGAAACAGAGATAGAAAAAGCAACACCATTAAAAGTCCACCACCACCAAGAAACACCCGGCATCTGCAGAACATGCGTCGTTCGGTTTTTCCTTTTGTTACAGACAAAGAAATGGATGAAAGCGTGGTTAACATCAATGAAATTTCTGTTTACCATAACAGCAACATTGACGTTCGCTTTATATAAGCACGGGAAGAAATATGACAGTTTGGATGTATGTAATTATTTGTCGATATATATTATTTGTTGATAGCTGTAGCTGTTATTTGTTAATATTCATTTGTTGATATTTATTATTTGAAAGAGATTAAGATCTGCTAAGAATGTTCATAAACGTTCCGGAAAGCATATTGAATTGTAAATGTAAATAATTCTATGATAACATAATTATTGAATACGACCTTTTTTTTATTGTTAGGATCTTGTTTTCGCTGTCATTACGTTGTGTGGAAAACAATTTGAATGTTGTTCCGATAAAATACAAATTAGAAAATTAGCGTGAAATCATATAGCGATATCAGTGTATCAGCATACTGTATCACCGTCATCATTCATGTAAAGCTTTTATCGTTGTGTATTATACATGTTGAGTGTGCTACAACGGCGGATCAAGCACATTTTCAAAAGGAGTTGTGGCTCAAATGTTTCCGCTCCCATAAGGGGACTCCAAATGGCAAAAATTGTCATTTTTGTCAAATGATTAACCAAGGAAATCTGCTGCATGTAGATCATAATATAATATAAAATGTATTCTTCGACAATTTGCATTTTGCAATGTATTAGATTCTGGTGTGTCCAGGGTCCGTGTTTGCCCAACTCTCTTTTTGTATTGCTTATAGGAGTTATGAGATTGATCACTGTTCGTTAGCCTCATCTTTCATTAAATCAACATGATATAGGTCATTGGAAAAACGGGGTGTTGGATACGTTGTGTGTTTAGTAATTGAATATTTGCCTCTTCCTAAACCAAAGGGTTATTTCTTGATATGAAATTAATTTCTTTGAAATCGTACACTTTTTTCACAAAACAAGCCCAACTTCAAAAGAACCTAAACTTAAGAGCAGTATTTGACTAGGTCCTAAATATTTATTAAAAACTAAATGGTTTAAAGGGGAATAGCACAGAAGAGAAGTCTTATATATGGATGGAAAGTAGAGGATATGTACAATATCAATATTTTTGAGTTGTAAATGTTCAAATATACCTTATTTCCTTGAAACAAAAACGCAGTTTTAATACAAAGTAATCTGAAAATATAGAATTAAAACTCTGCTAGACTCAAAAGCATGAACCACAGATCAGCGGTCGACATATTTACTTAGCTAGGCAATTAGATTTAAAAGGAATATTATTAGTTTTGTAGACTTTAAGCGAGGTAATATGAAAATATATGGAGTCCTTGAAAAAAATCATATCGGACGAGGACCTCATATATTTCTATATTATCCCTCCAAGTATCTATATAACGAATCTATCCTGTCGATGATTTTACGTATACATCAATTATAAAGGCATATTAACATTCTAATGTTCAACAATAATAAATGACTGCAATATGTGTATTCTTGAGATACTTTGTCAAACGTATAACAATGAAAAAGTGGCTGCAACATTTAAAACTTCAACAATTGGATAAAAAACAACTTTCTTCAACAAACTGTAAATTTGAAAAAATGAATTCATTTGTTTTCGTATATCTATGACGTCTTAATTTGCGCTGACTACTTTCCAGTACGTATTCTCATGACGTCATAGTACACATATGTGGATATTGGCAATTGGCAATATTAGATTAGTAAGTAAGAGATATACTATCGTTGTTTATAATATTGGTTTCAGCCAATGAAATTCCATGATATTTTTCAGAGGCAGGATAAACATGTATTGCTGATACAGTCCCTGAAACGTTCTTCTTTACCATTTTTCCGTTCACTCACCGTTCGTTCACCGTGCGCTCTCTGTTCATAGTTTTGCGTTCAGCGTACGCTCACCGTTCGTTCATCGTTCAGTTTTTTCATTGTCATTCGGAACACCAAAGTGAAAGGACCAATCTTGATAGCAAGGCGAAAATGAAAATTGAACGTGTGCGTAAGAGTGGAAGGATACTTTCCTACTATATCAGAAATCTAATTGTGAAGTACAAAATGTCAGGATTATCCACTGTGAATGCCGAAAGGTTCATTTGAGCTTTGGTTAAAAACAATACTAAATGAGAGACGAATATAAGAGCTTGTCGTTATGAATTTAACTCAAGTACAAAAAATAAGGCAGTTTCAGGTAATGAAAACCTCTTCCCCTGTGTTCACGATTTAGCATTTACAAGTTCGGGCACAAATTATTAGAATTATTTTGCATTGCTTAACAAGAGTTTTAAACAAGTCACCCTCCCTACTTTGAAAAATAAAAACAAACAAACAATACTACATAATGTACAATGTACCGTACAGTGTATGTACGTGTCAGAATGTCAAACTGGTATAGCTATTTTTAGGCCAATATTTATAAAAGACATTGTCATTACTTCTCTTGCCAAACTTGAAACTTTTGCAAAGATGTAATTGTTTATCTGGTACGTTTCTGCATTAGCCTTTAAACATTCTTCGGGTAGTTCAGTATAATAAACAGTTTTATCTACATCAAATATATACAAATATTGCACAATCTAACTATAATCTATGGTCACATCAATAATGAAAATAGAAAATTTTGTACTGATTATTTCCTCGGGTCGATGTAGCTGTAACAAATGAATGACACAAAATGTAAGTAGGAATATTTAATACTGTTAGGAGTGTTGAGGTGTTGACACAGGGTATACTGTCCGTATTGTTTGTTTACTGCATCTATCTTGACTCCTTTCGGGGGTGTTTGTTAATTACAGGTATCCCAAACGATCGAGCTCGTAAAGTTTAAGCCATACATGAACACGGTTAATTCTGGATGTCACTACACATGTAGACTACACCACACATGTTTTCCTTTTCACATGCATTGTTTATATATTATACCCATGCATTAAATATATCTGTACATGTAATGGTATACACAATGTACATACGAAATTTGCTTTTGTTTGTGTATGACTGTTGTGTGTATTAACGTACAATTTGCGATAATTTCATGAAATACATAAATGTATACTCGGTACTTGTACAAAAATATATTACATTGAATATATCCAGAACTGTAAAATATGCTGTATCATGATTCCGGTTTATTTATTTTTTTATTAATTGATGATATATACGTGTACATGTATTTTATTACTTGATTATGAAATAAGTAAAATCCCAGGGTAAAATCCGAACCATTCCGAGTAAATAGATAATTTTGCATTCAGCGTGCGCTCAGCGTTCGTTCACCGTTCACTTTGCGCTCTGCGTTCGCTCACCGTTCACCAAATTGCGTTCACCGTTCACTCTGCGTTCGTTCACCGTTCGCTGACCGTGCGTTCACCGTTCGCTCACCGTTCAAGTGGGAAAGAAGAACGTTTCAGGGACTGTATCTATATATTTATCAGAGGCAAGATAAACATGTATTGCTGATGTCTATATATTTATCAGAGGCAAGATAAACATGTATTGCTGATATCTATATATTTATCAGAGGCAAGATAAACATGTATTGCTGATATCTATGTATTTATCAGAGGCAAGATAAACATGTATTGCTGATATCTATGTATTTATCAGAGACAGGATAAACATGTATTGCTGATATCTATATATTTATCAGAGGCAAGATAAACATGTATTGCTGATATCTATATATTTATCAGAGGCAAGATAAACATGTATTGCTGATATCTATATATTTATCAGAGGCAAGATAAACATGTATTGCTGATGTCTATATATTTATCAGAGGCAGGATAAACATGTATTGCTGATATCTATATATTTATCAGAGACAGGATAAACATATATTGCTGATATCTATATATTTATCAGAGTTTCAAAAAGAAGTTAGACCTTATGAAGATGTAGCATTCCTTGTTTTAAAAAAATGGTAATTTATCTATATTTGGATTGTATTTTACATACAAAAATGACACAAAAATAAAACAACAAACTGAGATAATCAAATATAGGTGTATGTTTACATTTCAATTCTTTCTTTGTGCTATAAATCTGGTATTTGCGTCTTTGAGACGCTGTACATGTACATGTAGATGAAATTGCTTTGTTTAAGACCTGCAAATATGGAATCTTGCATACAAAAAAAATAACCATACTGGAAAAATTAATACCATGCACTAGTATGTTCTTGATAGCAACTTGTATATACAGACAGTTTCAGTCTCCTCATGTATGCATTTGCAAGTCTTATGCCATATCTATTTTCTGTTTTAAGAAAATTCAACGTTTAGCGAAAATTAAATTGATTTCATTGGTTTGGGTTGGTTCTTAAAAATGTCTATTTTGTTATATCTTTTTCATTTTTTTTTTTTTTTTACAAAAATTAAAACTTCTTGGAAAAATATGTATAAAAAATGTACATGTATTAAATCTTAGAAAATGTTCTCCTTTACTCTCAGACGACGTGTATAAGCAAAACCTAAATGCATGGCTGTGATGTCCATCAAGCTCTCTACCTAGATTATGAAAATCATGACCCCTGCGTTAGTTATTTAATCCCTAGAGAGGCGCTAATATGGTTCTCTAGTGAAAATGTATTAAAGCTTTGAAAAAAAATTCTTCTCTACTCTCAGGCATCTATGAGAAAAACTAAATGCATGGTTTATGATGTCGAAGCCCTCTACCTAAATTGTGAAATTTACGAGCTCTGGGTTAGAGATTCACGCCCTCTTATGAAATACTATTTCCTCCCACATACATGTATGTATGCGAAAAATCAAATGCATAGTTACTCTGTCCATGAGGTACCTAAGTTGTGAAAATCATGACACCTGGGTTAAATGTGATGGCCTTAGAGTGGGGGCCAATATACAGTTAGAGTGCATAAATCTTAGAAAAAGTCCTCTTCTATACTACCACAGTAGTTCATTAACTAAATTGAATGCATAGTTATGCTGTTTCTGAAACCTCAGAGAGTTATGCACCTGAAATTTGGAGTAATGTCATTTTTTGGAGAACTGGTATTTTTGATTTCTACATTGAAGGAGAATTAGGAAATTGCAGGAAAAAACCTGGGGTCGCAATGCTTGTTATTGAGCTACAGTGTTCTAAACATGAGCTTTTTGCACTTAAAGATTTATTCAATTAAATTTGATTTATCTGTTGGTGTCAATACAACTTAACCAACACGAATCAATCATTAAGTAAAATAGATGCATAATCATGTCTTCTAACAATACAGATAAAAAAGATGTTTAATATAATTAATGGAAATAAAAAATAACGTTTTTCCACTTGATATACGAAAACATTCATGATATCAAATTTGAGAGTTTAGAAGAACATATTAGAAGTAATGTCAATCTAAAAATTCTCATAATTTTCAAGGTCTTGCCTTAAAATTTAAAATGGAACTGAAAAAGTGGGGGGGGGGGGTTAGAGATTATTATTTTTTAATTATTGGCGAAAATATTGATTTTTTAACACAAAATTTCGAGTAAATTAATTTAAACTTGTTTAAGAATCGGTGTTCTGTTTGGAAAAATATATCAACCAAATTAATTAATTACTACAATTGAACTAGTTCCAAGTTTGAATTACTTGTATCCTAAAATATAAAACTGAAATACACATATAGGAGGATAAAAATAAGAGATATACTGGGTGAAACAGAAACTGTAATTCATGCAGATTTAGAAGCTTTTGATTAATCA
The DNA here is from genome assembly GCF_947568905.1 of Ostrea edulis. Lineage (NCBI taxonomy): Eukaryota > Metazoa > Mollusca > Bivalvia > Ostreida > Ostreidae > Ostrea > Ostrea edulis. The sequence continues at coordinate 5,454,911 of NC_079168.1, forward strand.
ATCCTTCTGCCACAAAATAAAGTCCCTGACAAATCCTTTCAAGATTTTAATTGACACAAAAAATTTCATTCGGATAAGGTTCAGTAATAGATGCGTAATATGTTTGCACCGATGGGATCAGTCTTGAGCCAGTAAATACTTACACTGTAATCGAAACATCCTGTACCGTTGTGCTCAAAAGCTAATCTCCGTGTACTTATTGTGAAATTCATTGCCCATGACTGGGTTAGGGCGGCACCAATATGGCTATATAGTGACAATGTATTAAATCTTAGAAAATATTTTTCTCTACTTCCACATCCGAGATATCCTTTTAATGGTCAGGTAAGTTAATGCTTGGAGTGGTAAGTTGACGTTTAGTCAGGTAAGCTGAGGCTTGGAGTGGTAAGTTCAGGCTTGGCCAGGTAATCTAATGCTTGGGGTGGTAAGTTGAGGCTTGGAGTGGTAAGTTTTAGCTTGGAGTGGTAAGTTGAGGCCTGGTCAGGTAATTTGGGGCTTGGAGTGGTAAGTTGAGACCTGGAGTGGTAAGTTGAAGCTTGGAGTGATAAGTCGAGGCCTGGTCAGGTAATTTGGGGCTTGGAGTGGTAAGTTGAGGCTTGGTTAGGTAAATTAGGACTTGGAGTGATAAGTTGAGGCTTGGTCAGGTAAATAAAGACTTGGAGTGGTAAGTTGAGGCTTGAAGTGGTAAGTTGAGGCTTCGAGTGGTAAGTTGAGGCTTGGTCAGGTAAATTGAGGCTTGGGGTGGTGAGTTGAGGCTTGGAGTGGTAAGTTGAGGATTGGTCAGTGGTAAGTTGAGGCTTGGAATGGTACATTGTAAGTTGAGGCTTGGAGTGGGGGTGAGGGGCTAACTTGGCTATCTTATAGTTGATATGTGTCCTATTTTAGAAAATTCACTTTAATCTACTGTGCATTGTAGGTTTGTAGCAATGAATTGTAAGCATATTGCGTGCAGTAATTATAGATGAAATTGTGAATTAGATAATAAAGGTTTACACATTTTTATACTGGAAAATCGTCTCATTGTTAACTAAACCTGGCGTAAGCATGCCCAAATCACGTAACTTAGGTACTCAATTATATAACACAAAATACGCACTAAACAAAACGGAAGAACTCGAAAATCCCCTAATGCTGTTCATGACGCCATGTTAAATGAAAAACATTCATTTTATAAATTAAATATTCTTTTGTTAAAAGGAGTTTTGTTAAAAGGAGTTATAGTTGACTCTATAGGAGAAATGCATATTTATGGATATGATAAATTCTGTTGGCAAGTTGGTGAGTTGAGTACTTTACATTTTGCATCAAATGGACGAACATACCAAAATGAGTTTATTTTCTATATCGATTACTAGATGCTATCATAATGTATTAGTTTATTTCTATGGATGCCCATTACTAGATGCTATCATAATGTATTAGTTTATTTCTATGGATGCCCATTACTAGATGCTATCATAATGTATTAGTTTATTTCTATGGATGCCCATTACTAGATGCTATCATAATGTATTAGTTTATTTCTATGGATGCCCATTACTAGATGCTATCATAATGTATTAGTTTATTTCTATGGATGCCCATTACTAGATGCTATCATAATGTATTAGTTTATTTCTATGGATGCCCATTACTAGATGCTATCATAATGTATTAGTTTATTTCTATGACTGCCCATTACTAGATGCTACAGTGTATTATAATGTATTAGTGGTATAACGGTTACTGTGTAGTGTTGATTGTGTAGTTGATTGTTAATGATTGTTTTTGTTGATTGTTGTTGTTGATTGTTGTTATTGATTGTTGTTAGCGTGTATATTAAAATCTGACTGTATTTTTTATTTTATTTTTTTGTCAGTATAAACTTTCACACGGCAACGACACGAACAATCAGATTGTCAAATGTTCGGGATAACCTGTTCCTTTCCTCGGGACTAACAAACAAACGGCATTATAGATGAATAATGAGAATAGTGGCCTTAATCTCTAGCACCAAAGTCCACTGTATATCATGAGAGAGCCGGATCTCAAATAGGTGGCCAAGAAAGCTTTATGTCTGTACACCAACGTCAAATACACACGGACTAAACGCGTGGGAATGCTACAGAAGAATGTGAAAAAAATAATTTACATATTAACAAAATGGTAATATCTTAAAGACCGTTACTTTCTAAAATATATTTGTGATCACCAGATTCCAACCACGCCGGATACCTAAAAGTGTCGGATTCACAAAGCAGATACAAAAATGCTATCAAGCAGTAAAATGACCAACGACACAAACAATTAGATTGTCAAATTTTCGGGATGACTTGTTTCTTTCCTCGGGACCAACAAACAAGTAATAAGTAAAGGATGGTACAAAAACGCTAGCACTAAACATACAAACGTATAAGATGAAAAAAGTAAACTCGACTGTAAATATAATTGTCTCAGCCAGGTACTTTATATAATCGTTGATGCCATATTAATGATTAATTCTGAACTTTCTGATTGGTTGAGATTCAACAAAGTAAAACATTTACATACAAGGATGAATATCATGTTTCATTTTTCGAATATTGGACCAAAGATTAATTGAGAATTTCATTGGTTATTTTTTATCATTATAATATTTTGGGTTTTTATGTAAATTTCATATTAATTTTCAACTTGTTTGTTTGTTTGTATAGCCTATTTGGGGGTTTTTTTTGGGGGGGGGGGTGTTTTCGTTGTTGTCTAATGACAAATGACAATTCTACTAGATATAGAACGCTTAGTTGTAAACAAATAAGGTCGACCACGTATCGTTTTGTAAGTTTCAGTATATGTAGCAGCTTGTGATGTTTTAGATTATTCATTCATATAGTTAAGTGGCTGTCTACGATAGAACCATGCAAAAGCCAAAAAATTATTATGGAAGGTGTCAAATTGTCAAACCATTTTATGATATTTTAAAAGTATTTTGTATGAAAGCCTATTAGGATCAAATATGGGTGACAAAAATAAAAAGAAAGGCGTTATAAAGCGAAAAAAGGCGTAATAACGTAAGATGAAAAGGCGTTATAACGCGAAAAAAGGCGTAAGGCGTTATTACGCCTTGTGAAAAGGCGTTATTACGCGTTTCCAAAAGGCATTTATATTACGCCTTTTCAAAAGGCTTTATTACGCCTTCCTTAAAAAGATTATTACGCCTTTTCAAAATGTGTTATTACGCCTTTCCAAAAGGAGTTATTACGTCTTTCTAAAAGGCGATATCATGTCTACGTTATTATTATTATGCCGTTTTTTGGCGTTATTACGCCTTTTTTTGCGTTATTTTCGCGTTATAACGCCTTTTCACTTTGTGTTATTACGCCCCTTTTTCGCGTTATAACGCCTTTTCACTTTGCGTTATTACACCTTTTTTTCGCGTTATAACGCCTTTCTATTTATTTTTTCACACATAGTTTGATCCTAATAGACTTTCGTAATTGTGCTAGTTATATTATATTGTGTGTAAAATCTATGAATACCCCCCAAACACCTAAACTTAATGGGTCATTCTATTTCTAGCACAATTTTCACATCAATTTCTAGCTGCGGAACTGTAGCTCTCTGTGAAAATATTGGGGCAGATGAGAGAGAGAGAGAGAGAGAGAGAGAGAGAGAGAGAGAGAGAGCTACCCCTATATGGGGTGTTTTAAAAAATCATATTAGGCGAGGACTAAATAATTAAAAGCTGTAAGTTCTCGGGTCGTATGGGGCTTTCATGAATATTTCAAGGTATGTTTTGACACAAGTATAGTAAGGAAATATGTTAGGATTTTTTTAATGTTAAATTAATGAGACGCGAATACAAGAATACAGCGATATGAGGGCTCAACCGTGCACAAAGTTTTGTGCGCCGTAAATCGACGGTTTTTATAAGTGGTGGATCTGTAGCTCTCTGACCTGTCCCGATATTTTCTCAGAGAGCTACAGTTATAGGTATTCAATTTCATGCATAAATGGGGGTAAATTAAGCTAGTCATTAAAGTGTTAAAAACAGATTAATCACATATATAATGTCAGTTCCTCATAGTCCTTTAGAACAGTATCTCTGAATTAGTGAACATAACTTTTAAGTTCATTCTCCAGATTTAAGTCATATAGTGTTTTAAGGAATAAGATTATGGATTTCCCAAATTAGATATTGTTTTTAGTGGGTTATAAAACCCCAAGAAACGCTTGAAATAAATAGTTTCCTAGTTTAAAACAGAATCATGCATAGATTATTAGTACTAAACGGAAATGTGGTTGCAAATAAATAGAAAGTCATTTATTTGGGGGATAAACTTCGGAAATTTTATCAGAAAATGTTCTCCCTTTGTGGAACTCTCATGTAAAGGATGTAACGAAGAATGATTCATAAGGCAGATGACAACAAGGGTGAAAAGTGATAAAGGATAATTAGCCTTGATAAAAATTTCAAGGAAAGGGGGAGTTTGTATTTACATTAGGATTGTGAGAAGCTTACTTCAGCACACTTGAGATTTTTCAAATATCCATCCGAAATTGTGTAGAATACCCCCCCCCCCCATCCTTTTGTTTCCACTCTGTATCAAAATCTGATTGTTACTAAATGTTAACCGATAGCCCACTAGTTAGTATAGAGGTGAGTGCTACTAAATGTTTACCGATAGGCCATTAGTTAGTATATAGGTGAGTGGTACTTAATGTTAACTGATTGCCCACTAGTTAGTATAGAAGTGAATGTTACTAAATATTAACCGATAGCCCACTAGTTAGTACGGATGTGAATGTTACTAAATATTAACCGATAGCCCACTAGTTAGTATAGAGGTGAGTGCTACTAATTGTTAACTGATAGGCCATTAGTTAGTATATAGGTGAGTGGTACTTAATGTTAACTGATAGCCCACTAGTTAGTACGGATGTGAATGTCATTAATACTAATGCATTTTTATTAGTAAAAGAAAGAAAATACAATATTTTCAATAACGTGTTAACCACATGATATTGATTACTACCATTCTTAAAATCATTCACAAGTCAGTTACCGATCTGTGTATATTCTGTAGCCAACAAAAAGTATTGATCCTCTGTTGTAGGAATGTGCACTAGTTCAAACATTTATAAGGACTGTTCGTTATCTTCACCTTGCACTGTATATTAATGGATTATTAACATGTTTTCTTTTTAAGTTGTAAAAAGGAATATACATGTATCTTTGGGTGTTCTGAGAATGAAATTAGTAACATCATTAATTATCACCTTAAATATTAGATACATATTGTTGTATGGTAAATTCTGAGAATGAAATTAGTAACATCATTAATTACCACCTTAAATATTAGATACATATTGTTGTATGGTAAATTCTGAGAATGAAATTAGTAACATCATTAATTATCACCTTAAATATTAGATACATATTGTTGTATGGTAAATTCTGAGAATGAAATTAGTAACATCATTAATTATCACCTTAAATATTAGATACATATTGTTGTATGGTAAATTCTGAGAATGAAATTAGTGACATCATTAATTATCACCTTAAATATTAGATACATATTGTTGTATGGTAAATTCTGAGAATGAAATTAGTAACATCATTAATTACCACCTTAAATATTAGATACATATTGTTGTATGGTAAATTCTGAGAATGAAATTAGTAACATCATTAATTATCACCTTAAATATTAGATACATAATGTTGTATGGTAAAGATCAGAACAAAACGCTTGGTCCAGTGGGAATCCGAGTTAGAATAGATCATCAGTACCTCTCATAAAAGGTGACTGAATGGGACGTTCCTTCTGATGACACCACAAACACCGAGGCCTCGTGTCACAGCAGGTGTGGCACAATAAAGATCCCCCTGCAAAAAGGCTGTAAGCGCCGAGCATAGGCCTAAAGTTTGCAACCCTTCACCGGCAATGGTTTCGTCTCCATATGAGTGAAAAATTATCGAGAGGTGCGTTAAACAATATACAACTAGTCAATCAACAAAACGCTTGTGTTAAATGGCTTTAAGCTGACTGTTTTAAATGTATACAATATAGAATTGAAATTAGTTATAAGAAACAACTACGTGGATAAAAAAAAATTCGAAAATGGGAGCTATTTTTGCAACTTGGAATACAATATAATAAAATTTTATAGATTTACGATGCTTTATGTATAAATATTGATACATTGTCAAGTACACAAATTAGTAAATTACACGCAAAAGATTCTCATAATCTGACTGTCCTCTACTTCTAAACCGTGGCCTGACCTTTGTACAATGATCATGTAGCCAGAGTATTGTGACACTTTTTTCATACTGCCCTGTCCTCCTTTCTTCTTCCTTTATTTGTGAGTGCTTGTTGTATGAATATTGTTAACTTTACATGCCTATGGAATCTCCCATATCCACTCGTTACGTTGGAATGTAGAAATTTCTAAAATCCTAACCCAATAAAAGTCAATAAACAGCATTTACTCACACAAATAATGAATGTCACAAATGATTTTTTTATTCGGAATACTTAACATTGAACAATGAAGTTAAAGATAACAAAGATCAATAGTCTCATGGATTATACAAATAATTCGACAACGGGACAATACGGACTACTGGACACACCAGCGGTGGGATCAGGTATCTAGGACGAGTAAACACCCTCTGTTGACCGCTATATACTAGCCGTGACTCCTATATCATGATCAAATTTAATAATTTGTTACGAGTACAAAACAACAATAATAACAGTCTCATCAATCAAATTCAGTAAAGTAATTTACTGTATTACAAACAAGCATGTATAAAATCTAATAAAGCTCATTTTAGTAATACAATTATCATTACTAACCGTGTGATCTGCATTGTCAATGATGAAAGAACGTCATCAAAAGCAAATCCCTGCAAACATTATTGCGTGAACATATCAGCAATTGATAAAACTAATGAAGGTTTTGTAATAACGGAGAAACACACTGGAACAATATAACAAAATCAATCAAGAAATACGACAGAGCTCTTTACACTAATACATGTACATAGCATTGACAACTACACGGCACCTGCAAGTTTTCAACTCAGGTTTCTAGATTTTGTAACAAAATACATGCAATGCTTGTTAAATTCAAAATGAATTAGGTGATAGAGATAAATATATGTAGGATTTCATTCCATTAACTTATACAAGCACCAGAAGTTTGTTTGAGCTACGTCTGAAAAGAATTGCACATACAGTGTAGTAAATGTTTATCTATAATTGTTCTGTGATATATTGATTTATAGCTGGTAAGATGTAATTCATATACAATATTGCGCAAGATCCCTCTATCGTGAAAATACGATATGCATTTTAAAGAGAAACAATTTAACATGATGTGATGAAAGGGATCAAATTTGCAAATGCAATCTATCAAAATTTTACCATGCAAATCAGAAAGGATGTCGACTGTAGGTAACGGTGAACCGAAAATACATTTCTTTGACAAACAGTATCAAACATGTACACAATTATCTGTGAATGTAGAATTTGTAGTAAAATTTAGCAAAGGATAGTCAATCAGTGAGGGTTTTTTTCCCGATGAATTCCAGGAATCACCTATATAAAACAAATTATCTTCGAAATACAATATTGTCACGTTATGTTTCAACCTTACCAATAACGTGAACACTAGCACTTTATATTGATATATTATATTGAAATGAGGTTGCAAAAACGTTAAATTACAGTCTTTCATTGCCTTGTTCAATTGTTGAAGGTGCATGTTCTGTTTTGCATCGCAAGAGGCGTTTAATGATGCTTCTAAAATCCTTACCTAGAAATGCATAAATCGCAAAATTCGCAACATAAGTTAATACGTGTATGCATTTCATAGTTTCTGAATATTTTATTTTGTTCAGAAAATGCAACCCTTTTTGTCTCAACAAAAACATCCTGATTGCAACATCTGGTACTGAGATCGTAATCACCGAGGTTATGATTAATGCGGTCACTAAGACCATCCTGCGCATATTATTTTTCCTCCTAGAATTTTGATTTGTGAATTTGCTCTTAAACAACGAGTACATTATTACTGCATCAAAAGTAACCATGGTGATAATGGGGAGAAAGACTGTGAAAACTTCAACAATGACGTGCTTTACGTCCGTTTCCGGTCTATTTGACCAAATACACGCGGAGACAACTTCTCCTGTGGTGATTGACGAATTCACATATACTTTTTCGACTGTTTGAAGATTCAAGATATATTGTAAATCAGAGACGATGGCAAAACAAATTAAGAGTATGATAGTTATTATTGTATATTTCAGATTCAATATTGACTTTGCTCTGATTGGAAAATATACGATAATGTAACGTTGTATCCCGAGGAGTGCCGTATGAAATAGAGCTACAGTTGAACAAATTTTCGGAATATGTCTTGTAAGCAGCTGATAAACAACGCAGAGAGGGTAAGCTATAAAATCATCAGCGAAACCGAAACCATAGAAATATACAGATGATATCGAAATAGCTAAAGTTTGTGTAACATTAGATATTGAAATAACAATCAAAACAACATGGCTTGCTGAGCGAAATTTACCATGAACTAAAATGGCTATCAAGGCAAGGTTCAGAGGAACAACAAACAACGCAATCAATGGCAACACATACACATTCATGAAATCTTTAAAGTCGTTTTCTTCTTGAAGTAGATTCGATCGAAGATGAAAAGGCATTATTTCAGGTGTTAATTCGTCACTTGCATCGGATATGTTTAAATCCCTCCATCTTTCTTTCCCATTCATCCCGAAGACAGAAAGCTTGTCAGCAGAAAAACTGTAAAATTCACATTTAGCTCATTTAATTCTTTAGTATTATTTTTTTTTATTTCATATACATATTTTTATTACACATACAGGGACTAATTAATCATTTATTAACATGCTCCGTATTGCAGGTGATGCATTATAACAGTTACCGTGTAACAGTTACCGTGTAACAGGTTCGTTATAACAGTTACCGAGTAACAGGTTCGGTATAACAGTTACAGTGTAACAGGTTCGGTATAACAGTTACTGTGTAACAGGTTCGGTATAACAGTTACAGTGTAACAGGTTCGGTATAACAGTTACTGTGTAACAGGTTCGGTATAACAGTTACAGTGTAACAGGTTCGGTATAACAGTTACTGTGTAACAGGTTCGATATAACAGTTACCGTGTAATATGTTCGGTATAACAGTTACCGTGTAACAGGTTCAGTATAACAGTTACAGTGTAACAGGTTCGGTATAATTGTTACCGTGTAACAGGTTCGGTATAACAGTTTCCTTGTAACAAATTAGGTAAAACAGATGCTTACACACGTTCAGTATAACAGTTACTTTGGAACACGTTTGGTATAATACTTGCTTTAATTTAAACATATTTATTGAGATACTCAATCGGATATGGCAACAGGCATAGCCTATGTAGGCCCCCTCCAAAATACAAAGGTCAAGTGCAAAGATATGCTTTGCTTTGGAACATTTTTTTTGTAACACGTTCGGTATACTAGGTATTTTGTCTTATTGTTGTATTTAGTAGAGTAACAAGTAGCACCTTAAAATGACCATTATTTTACCTAGAAGTCGATTGGTACTCGTGTAATGCCTTCATATAAACCACCCAACGGAGACGATCAGTATGAGCCGTATTATTAAATATTCACATCCAAATTTCAACGAAATTTGAACTCAAGAATCTCGTATTTGCAACCAAAAAACCTTTTGAATAATTTCGAGATAAATCACAAATAATCATATAAAATAATTTAAAGCTTATATCACTCTTTCGATGGTGAAATCATACTTCACAAGATATGTTTTAACCAGCCATTAAAGAAAATGTTAGTGTAATGAGCTACCTAAAGTAAAACTTGATCCCCTATTGAGGCGTCCCCCTATCCAGGTTATGATTTGAATAAACTTCAATCTCCAATACCCGGGGATGCTTGCATCTTGATTTGACTAATCATGACTTTGCTACACTCGAAAAGAAGATTTTCAAAAAAAATATTTCTCATACATGACCGTATAAAAGTTTAATCCCCTTCCTACCTCTTCTTTTAATCCCCTTCCTACCTCTACTTCCTACGTCTGCGACAAATTTGAATTTGTACCAGTTGTCAATGCCTGTATATCAATATATCTAATCATCGCACTGCTGCTCTTAATAATAAGATTTAATTCTAGAAATAGTCCTTCTTTTGATCCAACTTGAATATACCCTTCTCCCACTCTGTTAAGTTTGGTTGGAATTGTCCCAGTGGTTTAAGTACACAAACGATGAAACTGTGTGAAGTTAACGACAGCAACAACGACAAGACAAAGGACAGATCTCGATAAGATAAACTATCTCGAGCCTACAGCATGCTACTTGTATGTGAGACATAATACTAGGTTACCTTCTTGGCATGCTGCTTTTCCTTATCGAGGACAGTCCTCTCGATCCCTGGTGTTTAGTAAAGATTCAGTTAATGATTCGTCAGGTCTTGTGGAAATCTCAGAATGAACTTTTAGACTGTCAAATTTACATTTATAACAATCAGGGAGTTTCATAACTTTACAAAGGTGAGTTTGTTTCAAATAACAGTGTATTAATTGGGCTTTGAGATGTGTTTAATAAACCCGATTTATCACATTTTTCAAATGGAGAGGACAAGTACAAGTGATATTAACGACTTTTGGTCACGTAGAAAATTACAATTTATCAGGATGTGTCATATAATAATAATTTGCAATCTATTTATAATCTGCCAGAATGTGTTATATAATACATTTGTTCCATTTATCAACATCAGGGAAGCAGGGAATGTGTCCCAATGAATTTGTTTCTTCTTTGGATAATTTCCATATGGAGCTATTGTATCTCATTTTGTTCAGATTCGAGTGTATATTACCAGGGCTCTTTGAAAGAAATCACATGAGATAATTGTCTGTGCATTTCGATAGAATATCATTATGTTTAGAATCGCTACTGATAGCCAAAATCTTCATTTGTTTATTTAAAAGATGTTGTACAAACTGTAAAGTCCTATGAGGCAATCATAATAATTTCATAAAATACAATTATTGTTTGTTATCTTCACCTTTTTCAAATGAATTACCGGTGTAAATAAAATATACAGACGTTTTCGCTTTCTTTTTTCTTTAATATTAGGGAAGAAGTTATTTTTTCTTACAGTTCAAAATCTTGAAACATACGAAGTGTTTTTTTTTAATAATTATCATTTACAGGTTAAGTTATTTTATAGATATAAAACATCGTTTTAGAAATAAGCTGGAAGTTTAAATTTTCATAATGTATGTACATAATTAATGACAATAGGATAAAAATTTATACTAAGTTTTAAAAGATATTGAAAACGATTACCGTCTAGTGTCGTAGAATATAATTTCACATGTTGTCTTTTTTTAAGAGAATCAGCAAGCGTTTTCTATCTTTAGTGTTTCTAGAATTTATACATGTTTTATTGGTTGGGTTACTTTGTCTTGTCTGTTTTAAACTCTAATTAGTAAATTCGTAGTCATTAGTAAATTTTCTTATCTAAGCCCAGCCAATTGATAAATGCCATGTAAGATCATGGAATTTTCAATTTTCGTTTCTAGCAATTTGCTGATTTTAATAAATGACAAATTCACACATTAGTGTTCTTTATTATCCTTTTATATGTGAAATTCAGCAAAAACAAACTGCAAATTGCCAGAATTGTTTTTCGTAATTTTTGAACCCAATTATGAATATATATATAGCAATACTAACTTATCAATTAAGTTACTTTACAAGCTTCCTGTTTTATTCCAAAATTCTTTTGTCCATCCCTCCGTAAGAGAAAACTGGGATTCTACACCGAGCTTTTCGTGTTAGAGAAAAGGTCAACACGTTTCAATTTCACTCAACAGTCAGCTTGAAAAGGTTTCCAAGTGCTTTTAGGTCCGTAGAGAGGGTGCTTCTCTAAAACGTCTTTCGCATCTTAGAGTTGGGAGACACTGTCATCTTTGGATGTCTTGTGGGGAAAATGTTTCTTATAAAGCCATACTAGGCGTAAAAAATGCTTTAGTATTCTCCATTATTTGTTGACTTCACGTGGAGTAGGGCAAAATTAATTCACATATTTTTTTGTTTCTTTCTGGGGGAATTTATTTTCTTACCATTATCCATATCTTCCCTTTTTAATTGTTAGGTCATGTTCACTTATTCGGAATCTACATAGAGTTTTTCCTAATTCTAGAGATTTTATAAACATGAAAATGTGAAAATAATCTGCTAACTCCTATAAGGAATACAAAATAGAGAGCAGTGCAAACACGGGCCACTGGGTATACCAGAGGCATGACCTATGGCCCTATTCATAAAATATCTTACGACTAAGATCAAAATTTACAAACGCTGTAATTTTTTTTCATTTCTTGTAGACTTTCTTAATTAATATGTAAAGTAAATCCATGGTTTATCAAACAATAATCCATATTCATGACCTTGTGAGCAGTATTTCATGATCAGACAGAGTTATTTTTTCAGCTTGCTCGTAAGATATTTTATGAATAAGATATCATAAGATATGATTACTCATGTAAAACTTATACGGTACCAATTTTGATGCACCAGATGCGCATTTCGACAAATAATGTCTCTTCAGTGATGCTCAACCGAAATGTTTGAAATCCGAAATAACTATGAAGTTTTAGAGCTAAATATAGCCAAACCCAGCGTGCCAAAAAAGTGGAGCCAAATTCGTCCAAGGATAAGAGCAATGCATGAGGGAGATAATCCTTAATTTTGAAATGAATTTCTAAATTTTATAACAGCAATTAAATATACATCCGTATTTTCAAGCTAGTAACGAAGTACTTAGCTACTGGGCTGTAGAGACCCTCGGGGACTAACAGTGCACCAGCAGAGGCCTCGACCCAGGGGTCATAATGTAAAACTTATATGGTACCAATTTTGATGCACCAGATGTGCATTTCGACAAATAATGTCTCTTCAGTGATGCTCAACCGAAATGTTTGAAATCCGAATAACTATGAAGTTTTAGAGCTAAATATAGCCAAAACCAGCGTGCCAAAAAAGTGGAGCCAAATTCGTCCAAGGATAAGAGCTATGCATGAGGGAGATAATCCTTAATTTTGAAATGAATTTCTAAATTTTATAACAGCAATTAAGGTAACTCCATACTCGCAGTTTTATCTGATACAAGTTTAAAAAGTGTATTTATTTCCATTCATTAGAGTTCAAACTAACAAATTATCAAATAAAATATATAGGCCATCACACTTTTTAAGATGCAAGACATACCTAAACAGAATCATATATCACCGTCAGAAAATTACAATTTTCCTTAAACAGCGTTATAATTTTTTTTTTTATAAAAACTGGTTATGACGATATAATAGCATTCATAACAATTTCATAAAACCGTTTCCTCACAAAATATACAAAATGTCTGTTAAAATAAAGGAAATCTATTGCATAATAGACTTTGATAGAGAAATCAATAAAACAGAGTTATTGCCCTTGGATTCAATATTTTGAAACTTATCATTGATTATTCATCTATAACGTAGACTTTTGAAATATTTTATTTTTAACAGATTTTTTACAATAACTATCGAAAAAGACTCCAACAAAAGGTGTTCCTATCATGCATAAATCTAAATAAATCATTGATTTTGCAAAATCTGATGACATCACAGGAGGGTGGAATTACTTTAAATATACATTCGTATTTTCAAGCTAGTGACGAAGTACTTAGCTACTGGGCTGTAGAGACCCTCGGGGACTAACAGTCCACCAGCAGAGGCCTCGACCCAGGGGTCATAATGTAAAACTTATACGGTACCAATTTTGATGCACCAGATGTGCATTTCGACAAATAATGTCTCTTCAGTGGTGCTCAACCGAAATACTTCGCTGTAGAAATATTTGTTTATATGTATTTAATAGCACATTTTCTAGTTACTGCCGGAATGCGTGTTTATTCTAGATTGTATACACCGTGATCACGTGATTTCATGATTTGATTAGCCTTCGTTACTTCCGGTAAATTAGCGTCTGCCAGGAAACGAAGGTACCAAAAGCGAGTTACTACTGCTCAGCAGGAAGCTGTAGTGAGGACTCAAACAAGATGAGAAAGTACGGTTATATGAATAACATCACATTCTATCATTTTCTGACATAGACAAAAGATCCGAAACCGTTGCTAAACTTGGTGAAACAAAAATATTACGACCCTTCAAAACATCATAGACTGTGCTCTAACAGAGGAAAATCCCTACCCGACTGTTTGCCTAGTATGCCTACAACTATAAACAGCCTTTGAAGTTGAGAAGTACGAGTTCTTTCGACAAGTGGAATGTCGAGCCATACATCTTACAGTCACATGAACAGGTTTGTCATTAATATTTTATTTACAATGACCAGCTGATGACTGTTTACCATTTATTCTCATATAGACTGCATTCTGAAAAATGTTAAAAAGCTTGTTAAGAAAATTATAAACAATTACACTGGACATAGTAGAACATTGCAAAATACATGTACATTTAGTGGTGTTGGTGCTGGGAGGTGGGCATTTAGTGGTGGTGGGGGTGTTGGGGGTGTAGATAGTATGTTCTATCGTAAAAATGATAATGTCCTACGGACCCGGTGAGACCCTGTCCATTTCTTTGCAAGTTGATGGTACAGGGGTTTCAACAGTCTCGATTGAAGTCAACATTTCGCAAATTCTATGGTCGTTATAACGATCTCGTTCGTCAAGACAACCTATCATTGGGTCAAATGCTGTCTGACGTGTTTCATACCGATTGTTAAGCCGTTCTTGGCACACTGATTTTGACTGCGGATAACTCCGTTTACCTATTAATATTGAGGTTGCTGTTAAATAATTTACACTTATTTAATAAAGTGAGCAATTATTCAAGCAATATTACAATGACAATGAGTATAATGCAAGGTGAAGATAACGAACAGAGATCAATCTCATAACTCCTATAAGCAATACAAAAGAGATAGTTGGGCAAACACGGACCCCTGGACACACCAGAGGTGGGATCAGGTGCCTAGGAAGAGTAAGCATCCCCTGCTGACCGATCACACCCGCCGTGAGCCCTATATCCTGATCAGGTAAACGGAGTTATCTGTCTTCAAACTTGTTTTGAATCTTTCTTAGAATAGTTGTGATTAAACTGTTTAACCTCTTGGGATATTTTAATATCAGTTGCGTGGATATCATTACCAATCCATGATCAATATTCACAACATAAAAATGACAGTGATGATGTTCCTGATAATTAAACATAGTCACCAATCAGAATACAAATTTGCTAGCTTTGAAATATCAAGACAAATTTGGTACAGTGATCAACAACTACAAAACGAAAGGAACTTAAAACAACTACAAACCAAAAAACCTATGAAAAATGAAATATATGTTGATGAATGGATGACATGATGTCACAATGGGGATGGTATCCGACATGGTGAGATATTTTTACAATATGTTTTTGCTAAGCATTAATATGATGTATTCCTGATACGAAATATTACACAAATTTTGCACAACACAAGACAACCTTTGTGCTGGCTGGTGACAAGCACCTATACATTGTAAGGATCTGACGTCTGTCTGGCTATACAGGAATGCAGTAGGATTTAATGGTAACTATTATGAGTATTTGTACACTTTCAATATGGTTTGAAGTGAATTATCTTAACCCATTTTAGTTCTTGTAAGACTGTATACAGGTTATTGTGGGTAAGTCATAAATTTGAACGTCTAGCTGAGAATTGAGACACTTGTTCCCGTTGATGGAATGACTATATTTACTTCGATAGATCGACAATTATGTCAATAAATTTGCAGTCATCGTGATCAGAGGTTGTTCCAAGTTTTCCGATCGGGGGGGGGGGTGTGATAGCCAAAATATCAAGCCGTTTTGGGTGACAAATCTGGAGTTTTGTTCACGTTATTTCTTAATTTGTGGCGAGAGGGGGTGTCATCTCTAAATCCGTCACCTGTGCAGTGCTTCCCAAGGTATGGTACTTGCTGGACATTTGGTCCAGTAATGATTGAGATATTAATGGACCGAATCACATTTTACCAGACCGAATTCTACAGGCAAATTTTAAAAACATCTTTGTTTATTAATTCTATTTACGACTATCGGCGTTCAAACTTCAAGTGGTGATCGGAAGTAGAAAATATACATTGTACCTCGATCTAGCTTCAGTTCCACTGCAGGCTCGAACAACTAACTACATCAATTTTTCTACAAAAGGAACATGATACCCCTTGGTCTGAAAGAAAGAATGTAAGATATGGCACCTTCCATGAAAAAAAAATCAAATGAAGGAGTTCTTTACGTTAGATCTATATTTAGGTTTTAAAACCGGAAATACCTAGGGCTAACCAAATCTGAGGGCGCGTGTAAAATTCGGGTAAAAATGGTGTTCCGGCAGTAACTCTAAAATGTGCTATTCTACTGTTTTTGTTCGAGAAAGAATTCTATTCCTGTGCTTACATTTTATCCTATTGCAAAATTTATTTATCAACAGTTCTGCCTGGTGGTAATCAACGAAAAACATTCAAAACCGGCGACCATATGCAAGATATATTTTTTTTAATATTTGTTTATTTATATGTTATACCATGATAAACTTTCGACAAGATTCAACTTTACTCTAAACTAATGCAATAAATATTGATTTTAAGTAATATGTAAAATTCTTAATGCATGAGACATTGAATATCAAACATGTTTCCAATCCATTTGATATACATAATGCAATGTGTTTGATTCAAAATATAATTTCCATTTACATGATGATTTCTCATCAATCATTTCCGATGGAAGTTAAGAATCTGGAATTAAAAAAGAAATACAAATCAGGAATATCACACCAAAGCATCGCAATACAATAAATAATTATCCCCACTATTCTAAATATGTAGATCAGAATGTTCCAGTGTTCTGGAGATAAGCATGGCTGACAGAAATGAATTATACTCGTACAGTCATTCAAACTCCAATTAAATCCAAAATACATAATCATATACAGCCTTCTAGTTCTGTAGTGCACATGAAATTTTGAGGGGGAAATATAGTTTAAAATTTAGATATTAGTCATATTCAACAGGTAGAATGTTCCTTTAAAGTCAAGATGTCAAATGAAAACTTCTGAAGTTTGACCTACCGGAATTGTTATTTTGTGGATATACAACAAAGAAATTTTGATTTCCTTCTAAAAGAAGCAATTTGTTTAATTATAGTGACTTGTACATAATCAGACATTATGTAAAAATGTAGTTTAAAAATGAATACAACACCCCGCCCATCAGGCTTATATACATGTACCACTTTTAACGAAACACTTGATGCAATACATAAATCAGCATGGTACACAGAGCATTTCATCAGCCCCCTTAATATATTAACATCTAATGTCCAGAAATGACTACAATTCGTTAACTCAGCAACATTTATATACTAAATGAAGTATCGTTGCTGTGGCTAAGTAATAGATAGCAATCCTATAACACTGAAAGCAGGTCACGGTCACATACCTAATATTTCAATGTACATAAATCTTCGCACCAATACCCTGCTACTGTGTCTTTGAGCAGGTAATATTAGATATAGTCCTAGCCTATATATGGATTTTTATCATAATGTAAGATGGAACATCTCATTAAATTCTGCAATAAACTGCAATTTCTAACAATAAATTTGAATAATTGTAAATATGTGCATTTAAATTATCTTTATTTGTTCAAACCTGAAAATAACCTCTTAAACATACAACGTTTAGCAAAATGTCCATCAGATTTGTGTGTATATGGAAAATCATATCTTGATTACTGTAGATACAGAATCGATCATACACACCTTATGATAACCTATAGGTATATGCCATACATGCAAGGTGAAAATAACGAACAGTGATCAATCTCATAACTCCTACAAACAATACAAAATAGATAGTTGGGCAAACACAGACCCCTGGACACACCAGAGGTGGGATCAGGTGCCTAGGAGGAGTAAGCATCCCCTGTTGACCGGTCACACCCGCCGTGAGCCCCATATCCTGATCAGTTAAACGGAATTATCCGCAGTCAAATCAGTGTGCCAAGAACGGCTTAACAATCGGTATGAAACACGTCAGACAGCATTTGACCCAATGCGAGGTTGTATTGACGAACTAGATCGTTATAACGACCATAGAATTTGCGAAATGCTGACTTCAATCGAGACTGTTGAAATCCCTGTACCATCAACTTGTTTGTCAGTAGCTTACCTCGATTTAAAAACTGACTATACCCAGAACAAGCTCTTGCATATCGAATCAGTTGAGATATATAAACACCATATGCAGGTGATAATGGATTATTGGTACATAAATGTGGGAAGTTGACGATGGAGAAGCTGAAATCATCCCGTTTGTCATACAGTTGAGTTGTGAGTTTGCCGTTAATATCTACTTTCAATAAAATATCTAAGTATGAAGCAGAAGTGGACGACTCTGTGGTGTCCTTTATTTCGAGCTCACAGGGATATATCAAATCGACATATGAATGAAAGCTATCATTGTTAATAGACAAAACGTCATCGATATATCTAAAAGTCGAATTGAAGGTCACAGCGAGAGATTTTTTCTTCTCACGTAGAAGTTTTTGAATAAATTCTGCTTCATATGAATATAAAAACAGGTCAGCTAACAAAGGAGCACAATTCGTGCCCATGGGAATTCCAACAGACTGTTGAAAGACCTGATCACCAAAGACCACGAAGATATTGTCAATGAGGAACTCTAGCATATTTTTTTTATTTCAACTTCAGAGTACATGTAAGTCTGGAAACTTAACACTTAATGATACATAACCATACTGTTTATCTGAAAGCCCCTAGCTTCCCGATAAACGATGCATTTGAATAAAATGAACGTCAATCAAAATTCATGAAGCTTTTATTAAGTGAATACTCCTTGAATTCAACATCTCTCTGAGCATATGAGTATTTCAGAATTTTAAAAATAAAAAATGCACACTAAGTTTGACTGCAGATTGTTCTATTTACCTAGTCAAGATATGGGGTTCACAGCGAGTGTGTCTTGTCAACAGGGAAATTCAATGCTTACTCCCACCTCTGGTATATCTAGAAGACTGTGTTTGCCAAAATTATTATTTTGTATTCCTTATAGGAATTATGAGATTGATCACTGTTCGTTATCTCTACCTTTTCATAGCAATGAAAATTGTGACCAAGTGGCAAATATTGAATTTTGAAACAGTAATATAGACCAACATCATACACTGTTTGTTATCCTCACCAAGCATACATGTATCACGTCTAAGTCACAGAATTGCTCTTAAATTAATTTGTCACTTGGAGAAAAGTAATACATTATGAATATATGTTTCATCGGTGAATCAGATAGAAATAGAATATGTTAGCCGGTAAAACCCAGGAGTGACACACGACACATATGTAATCACATTGCTTGAGGGTATTGTGTGCGCATATCTGACTTATTTGTAGATATAATCACACTTATTCTGTTTATAGGCCCGGGTCTTCCTGTGATTAAGTTTCAACGTATATTAATGAACTTCCGGTTACTGCTCGCGGGTATGTTAAGGCAGGTCATGCTCCACTTATGCACGTAAACTGCATATTTTTTAAAATCTGTCGTCCTCAGAGAAAGGGACCTACTAGATTTTAAAAACTATTTTGGTTGTTTACATAAAAATATTTTGAATAATACAACATGACAAACATGCGCTTCTGTATGACGTCATTGCATGACTGTTATAAATAGATCACGGATATACGTTAAAAGAAAATGGAAAAGTAGCACACTACCCCATGATTTAAATATTGGCCTAACTGGCGATAATGGTGGTTAAGCACCCATAATTTATCAGAATTACTGATAAAACCTTACACTTTCAGTAAAATATATTTATTAAACATTTAAACAAGAAAAAAGAAAATATGCATTATTTAATATATGAAATAATAATAATAAAAAAAGTAACAATGAAATTTTTTTTATCTTTTGTAATACTGTTAACAAATGTATTTGTTACAACATTTTATAATCCATTATTGTTAACGTCGAATAACGTCAATTTCAGCACACTCGAAAGACACTGGTATTCGAACTTGAATTAACAAAGTTAATAACGCGTGTGACCACCATTTGCATTCACACATGTTTGACAACGGTACCTCATTGATACCACTAAAGTGTTCAGAAATGCTTGAGGATGTTGTTCCAGATGTTGGTTAAAGCCTGGCCTAAATCAGCCAATATCACTGGCTGATTTGGTAAACGGCGTAGACGTCGTTCCATTTCATCCCAGACGTGATCGATTGGCGATAAATCGGGGGAAACAGCTGGCCAAGGCAAGACATCGACATTCTGTTGAACAAAAAAGTCCCTGACTACACGTGCACCATGTGGCCCTGCGTTGTCTTGCTGCAGAGTGATGTGATTTTGCTGTCTCTGTATGAAGAGTATCACATGGCGCTGAATAATTTCGTCTCTATAGCGTACGCCGGTGAGATTTCCATTGACAATTTGTAGAGGGGTCCTTCCACGTGCTGTTATTCCACCCCACACCATAACGCTATCTCCACCGAATTGTCGACGTTGCACAACACAAGCGTCCTGGTACCGCTCCCCAACGCGACGATACACTCTACAACAGCCGTCATTGCTATCTAAATGAAATCTGGATTCATCAGTGAACAGAATGTCGTCTGCATCACGCTAGTCTAGCGATGCGATGACATTGAAGCAGTATCGGGTGCACCGCTGGACGTCTTGGTCTGATGTTGTGCTCGCGTAGACGATTACGCACAGTTCTTGGACTGATTGGTCGAAGTCAAGGAATGCTACGAGCAGTCAAACTTGTTGTCTGGAAACAATTTCTCAGGTGCACAAGTCTAATGTGGTTGTCCTGTTGACACGATGTCACACGAGGACACCTAGAACGTGGTCGATCCCGAGTGTTACCAGATTGTTGGAAATGTCTCCATAATAACTGGATGGTGTTCCGATGAACTCAAAGTGTCTTGTTACGATATTTTGTGCCATTCCAGCTTGAAGCATCCCAACAGCACGATTATGTTGGTTTTCGCTGAGTCGTGGCATGCCAAATGGGTAATTTTTGTCAAAACTAAAGTGCTTTCGTCAACGATTGGTGTCCAAACAAACCTTTTACACTTCTTACTCCAAACAGTATTGGCCAGTAAAACTTGTACATACGAACACTTCAATAAACAACATGTGTTTGCTAACCATGAAAAAGTTCGTGCATCTGAGTCGGGTACTATCCGATATTGTTAAAAAAAGCATCACCTTTATGGATTGTTTAGATTTTATAAATATAAAAAATAAATTTAGAAAATTTAAACTAAATTTTACAATGCACAGTTTCTTTTTTCCGCTAGTATATTTATTAGTGCTGGGTATTGCGACCCGAAAATCGTATTGCGTTACATTGGAATTTTATATTTTGTATTGCAATATATCACAATACTATAACAATTTTTATAGTTTATGAAACAAAAGAAAAACAGTTATCTTCTGATATTTCTTTAATTCTACATGAAATACTATTAATAAACATTGACAAATTAATAGCTGAATCAAGAAATGGTTTAAGGTGATGGATGTTTAGTTATTACTGAAGCTCTTGCTAGGATATTTCAATTCAAATCAACCACTATAAATCATTGCGGAAAGTGAAACAGGACTCGGGGGAGGGGGGAGGGGGAGTAGAAGTCGATACAACCTGACACTATCCCGCTTATTTTGGCTCTAAATGATGCTAAAATTGCAGTGGGGCCTCCGCATGTGACTGCCTTGTAGTGCCACCGTTTTTGTTACAATAATCACATACAAGTCCGTGTTTCCCCAACTCCCTATTGTGTATTCCTTATAGGAGTTCTGAGATTGGTCACTGTTTTTTTATACAGCCATATCTGTTACAACTATTTCGTTTTCTTTCGTAGTTTGAAGTGATACATACTATTGGAGCCTTTGATCTTTCATTCAGGCATTCACGATCGGTTCAATTCGCCGCCATTTTTAACTTAAATCAGGGGCAGCTAACTTATTGAAGGAATTTACAGAATATTGAACCCGAATCGGTATTTACGAAAACATATCGCGATCCATATTGCCAACAGCGGAATCTGGATTCACCGATTAACCGGTAATATCACACAGCACTAATATTTACCTCTGATTAGTTGAGTAACAAAGTTAGAAATCCATCTTATATAGCAAAAATAAAATATCAACGAAAGTCATTTTCCTTTTGCTACCAATTAGTGGGAGTGAAAGTCATTCAGAACCGTTAACTATATTTTGATTTCTGACGACCATTTGAGAGCTCCAGTAGAATAGGGCTAAAAATGATACACATCAATGCAAGATCTCTCAGGCAAAGGTCATGAAATTTAAATTCTAACCCGGAAGTCAACATCAAATATTTGTAAATACCGTAATTGACGAGAGATGGAGTACCTACCTACATTTGGGAAGATCTTACAATTACTCAGGTTGAGCTTGACGGAATGAAAGCCAGCGATTAATTGTTTTCTTCGAACTCCTGCTGCCAAAGACAAAACCAGTGATTGTTGGATCGTGTTATAGACTCCCAATACAGTCAATCTTACTTGACGGATTACAAGCATTCTAGAAGATGGATTTCATAGCCCTGTCGCACTTGAATGAGGAATGATCCCAATCAATAATTATGTAACTTGTAAATACATATAGTTTCATACCAATTGGTAGGCTATTCGTTACATACTGATTTTGACTACGGATTACTCTGTTTACCCGATCAAGATATAGGATCATACACTTTTAGTAAACTTGAAATCACAGAATTTTTCCCAAATCAATAGCATTAAAACCTATGACTTTTCAACACTATACACGACCATTCCTCACGATAAATTAAAGACTAGACTTTTTGACATCATAGACATTTGCTTCTTCAACAAAAACGGAAAACGGAAATATTCATATCTAGTGATCAGTCATTCAAACACTTACTTTGTTAAACACCACTCTGATTCCACGCACAAGTACTCTGAAGTTGAAATAAAAAATATGCTAGAATTCCTCATTGACAATATCTTCGTGGTCTTTGGTGATCAGGTCTTCCAACAGTCTGTTAGAATTCCCATGGGCACGAATTGTGCTCTTTTGTTAGCTGACCTGTTTTTATATTCATTTGAAGCAGAATGTATTCAAAACCTTCTACGTGAGATGAACAAATCTCTCGAACTCACGATCCCTCGGTTATGAAGCGAATGTTCTACCACGGAGTTGTCGCGATCGGACCTTTGGAGACACAATAATGATTTCAAAGTTTACATAGGAAAACGCAGGGATACTTTTTTAAGATATAATTTTCAAGAGAACTACAAGGTTACAATATGTCGATGAAAATGCAAATATCTTTGTGATAGGTAGATTGATATTGTTTAGATCATTGTCTCAGCAACAAGTACGGGTCTTTTCAAGCATATTCAGGGATGGAATTTCTTTCTTCCGTTTTTCATGCTTTTATTTAAAAGTTCACAATGTATTCATGTCACCCTACTCATTACAGGTTTCGCTGCTAGTGGTTTCATGGATACTAAAGCAACTTCTACAAATACACTATGTCTCCCCCATGACCCAGACACGGCTCCCGTTGGATTGCCTTCCTATGATGATTATGGACGCATATATGGATCTGAATATCAAATCAATTTCAAAAACATCGCTGTCAATGATGACGTTCCCTGTGTTGTTTGCTATACCACACAGGCAGTGTCTATCATGATTTCGGCCAAAACATCCTGTCCCTCCTCCTGGACAATGCAGTATACGGGATTTTTAGCATCTGGCTGGACTTACTCCAATCAATATGGAGTTGAATATTTGTGCGTTGTCGGAGATCCTGAATACATGACAGACGGCACCAGACAACATGACCAGAATGGCAGACTGTTCTATCCTGTCCACTCCGTGTGTGGCTCCCTGCCATGTCCACCGTACAAGGATTCTCAAAATCTTGGTTGTGTGGTCTGTACTAATTCATAAATATGCAAAAAAACTTTCTACGTTTTATTATGAATTTATGAATTAATGCCTCTTTGGTCAATAAAACAAATATATACGGTAAATGTCATTATGACATTGATTGAATCCGGACAATTTGATTTCATCCATCTACATTTGCAGTATGTGAAATGATCTCCTCAATACAGAAAGCTAATATTCATACGAATGGATTATTTTGCAAGTTTTATTGTTAGTATCGAGTATTTCATTATATCAATGAGAAGATAAAAAAAAAATTTAAATAATTTTTTATTTTATTTAATATTTTTTTTTATCAACCTTCATATTCACAGTATCTTTACAAAAGCAAACAATATCATATACGTTCATGTACATATATACGCATACATATACACACATGTACAAACAGATATATATATATATATATATATATATATATATATATATATATATATATATGAAAGTTTTGGGCGGTTTTTTTATAGAAGAAAACATAGGTTAGAGATAAGAGTTTGAAATGAAGGAAGAAAGTCATTTACAGAAGATAGAAGAAAATATTAATGACCTGTTTTTATATTCATATGAAGCAGAATGTATTCAAAAACTTCTACGTGAGAAGAAAAAATCTCTCGCTGTGACCTTCAATTCGACTTTTAGATATATCGATGACGTTTTGTCTATTAACAATGATAGCTTTCATTCATATGTCGATTTGATATATCCCTGTGAGCTCGAAATAAAGGACACCACAGAGTCGTCCACTTCTGCTTCATACTTAGATATTTTATTGAATGTAGATATTAACGGCAAACTCACAACTCATCTGTATGACAAACGGGATGATTTCAGCTCCATCGTCAACTTCCCACATTTATGTAGCAATATTCCATTATCACCTGCATATGGTGTTTATATATCTCAACTGATTCGATATGCAAGAGCTTGTTCTGGGTATAGTCAGTTTTTAAATCGAGGTAAGCTACTGACAAAGTTGATGGTACAGGGATTTCAACAGTCTCGATTGAAGTCAGCATTTCGCAAATTCTATGGTCGTTATAACGATCTAGTTCGTCAATGCAACCTTGAATTGGGTCAAATGCTGTCTGACGTGTTTCATACCGATTGTTAAGCCGTTCTTGGCACACTGATTTGACTGCGGATAACTCCGTTTACCTGATCAGGATATGGGGCTCACGGCGAGTGTGATCGGTCAACAGGGGCTGCTTACTCCTCCTAGGCACCTGATCCCACCTCTGGTGTGTCCAGGGGTCTGTGTTTGCCCAACTATCTATTTTGTATTGCTTGTAGGAGTTATGAGATTGATCACTGTTCGTTATCTTTACCTTGCATTAGTAAAGACACTAACTTTAGTTTTTCACTAAGTGCATACCGATTTTTATTGTGAATTGCTTCGTTTAACAGATCAATATATAGGGCTTACGGCGGGTATGACCGGTCAAAAAGGATGCTTACTCCTCCTAGGCACCTAAGCCCACCTCTGGTATATCTAGGGGCTTGTGTTTGCCCATGTCTTAATTTTGTATTGAATGCGATCGATCACTCTTCATTATCTTTACCTTTTGATAGCAGTGACATTTGCGACCAACTCACAGCTCTTGAACTTGAAAACAAATAGGGATTGCACATCAATTTCTTTTGATTTGTATATTTGGTCAGTATATACTATGTATTCGAAATATAGTACTGACTCTATAGATGCAAAACTTATACGGACCAAATTTGATGCACCAGATGCGCATTTCGACAAATAATGTCTCTTCAGTGATGCTTAACCGAAATGTTTGAAATCCAAAATAACAATGAAGTTTTAAAACTATCATAGGGAAAAACAGTGTGCCA
Source organism: Ostrea edulis (assembly GCF_947568905.1). Classification (NCBI taxonomy): domain Eukaryota; kingdom Metazoa; phylum Mollusca; class Bivalvia; order Ostreida; family Ostreidae; genus Ostrea; species Ostrea edulis. Next base: position 5,480,858 of record NC_079168.1, read on the forward strand.
AAAATATATAGATACATACCGACATCATGTGTCGGATCTAACAATTGCTCTTATAGTTAACTTTTTACTCGGAGAGCAGTGATAGATGTGCTTATGAATGTTTCTTATATCAGTGAACCAGAGAGAAAGAGGGTACTTTAGCCTGGTAAAACCCACGAGGGATACAAGTGATACAAGTACCAATAACCACATTTCGTGAGGGTATTGTGAGCTCATATTTCACTTATTCGTGGATGTAATCACACATTTTCTTATTCACACTTTGTTTTCGTGATTAAGTTTTAAAGTATATCAATGGACTTCCGTTTCAACTGTTTACCTTTACAAAATTACTCAGTTGCAATAAAAACATGTAGTAAATAAGCCACGTTCCACTGCTTGAGAAATACAGGTGCGTCTCAAAGGTTTATATGATATGACTAACACTCTCTAGATTGCTAAAGGGGCAGATGAAAGGTGAAGGTAACGAACAGTGAAATATGATGGCAAACCTTTACACACCAACATTGACTGTTTTCATCATTGTCATATTCAGCATCACCAGATATTTGATGATTCCAAAGCATTACAGAAAAATCACGTTCAACGATGACAACACAGAATAATACAAGGAATTCAATATTTTTCATATCTTGCTAGCCACAACTGATACCACACTCCATAAAACCTCAGCACATATTTACTTCTGGTTCCAAAAGTTGAGTAACAAAGTCAGAAATCCATTTTATCACAAAACGAAAATTATTTTCCTTTTGGTGCTTATTAGTGGTATTGAAAGTCACCCTGGATCAAGAAAACAATCCGATTTGTAACGACCATTTTCGGTGCCTTGGTAGAGCAGGGTTACATGCAATACACATTAATGCAGTATATCTCAGGCAAATTTTATGAAATTCAAATCATCAATCTAAAAACTTTTAGTCAATTTGAAATCACAACACTTTTCGCAAATTAACAACTTCAAAACGGATGGCTTTTCAACACTTTACACATCAAATCAAGATGATATATCAAAGACAAAAATAGAGAGAAAAAATATTGGTATCTAGTGATTAGTAATCCAAAATCACTTTATTGACCATCACTCTGATTCTACGCACAAGTACTCTGAAGTTGAAATCAAAGATATATTGGACTTCCTCATTGAAAATATTTTCGTAGTCTTTGGTGATAAGATACTCAAACAATATATTGGAAATCCAATGGGCACGATTTATGGTCCTTTGTCAGTTGACCTGATTTTAGATTCTTACAATTGGGAATTTATTCACAAACTTCTACATGAGAAAAAACTTTTCTTGCTGTGGCCTTCAACTCCACATTTATTTAGATGTATCGACGACGCTTTACATTTATCTACTAAAAATGATACTTTTCATTGATGTGTCGGTTCTATATATCCCTGTGAATAAAAGACACAACGGAGTCCTAAACAACTGTCTCGTACTTAGATATTTTATTGGAAATGGGTGTTAGCAAACTAGCAACTCAACATTTTGACAAACGGGATGATTTCAGCTTCTCCACTTTTGACGGGGCAGCGGGAGTATAATTGCAATTGCCAAATGTGAAATTATTACCAAGTTTGTTTAAAATACAGTTGTAATGAGCCTACAAACAAAGACAATGTTGTTACAATCTTTATCAACTGGAAAAACTACTCAATTGTAATATTTTAATACTTCTGCACGTGTCACTGATTATATAATATCTTAAAGTCTTTTATAAACCAGCGTTTCAATGAACAGTGTCAAAGATTCGTACAACTAAAATGATAGAACTCCGCAATCCAACAAAGACTAATCGAAAACGTCATTGCAGTAAATGTTGAATAGGGTTTTAAGAATTAATAAACCTTTTCACGTTTTATTCAATGTTTCTATTCGTATTCATTACTACATGTATATAGCTCATGAAATTGGCATGCATTTATCAAGTCTATTCGTGTATTGCTATCGTATTATAAATGAATCTTTTAGGGATAGACTATTGCGCATGAGCAAATTCTGAACTTTACCTTCTGCATCCAGTATGGTGCAAAGGTTGACAGTCTTTTTTGTAAATATTATTTATCATTTAGTTAGTACTTTATTTCACTGAAAATACATTTGTAAACAAACGGATCATAAATGCCCTTTTAAGATGGATATCCTACAACATTTCTTACCCAAAACACTGCTTTTAAATGCAGTTTTACAGACAGAACAAGCATGAGTCTGAAGAGAATGTGGTTAAAAATTGACTTAATAATAAATTAGTAATAATAACTTTATTTTGTAAAGCGTAAAATCCATACTGTTCAAAACGCTATTTGAATAACCATAAAATAAGTAAAATAAGTTTTAAGTTTTTGTAAGTCGGTTAGCTTGAAGTATAAATTAATGGTATCGATAAGTTAAATGTTTCGGGACAATCTAATTTACATATTACTTATTCAAAGGGTTTATTACGGACACTCAATCATCGTATTTCATATTGAAAGGTCAAGCTCAACTATATTTAGCTATATACACATATGTAGCTTTATAATGAAAGATGAAGATAACGAACAGTGATCAATCTCATAAACCCCATCAGCAATACAAAATAGAAAGTTGGACAAACTCGGATCCCTGGACAAACCAGAAGTGGAATCAGATCCCCGTGCCCAGGAGGAGTAAGCACCCCCTGTCGACCGGTAACACCCGCCGTGAGCCCTATATCTTGATCAGGTAAACGGAGCTATCCGTAGTCAAAATCGGTGTGCTTCAATGATGATCAGCAAAATATTGAATAGTAGTGTTTGCCCAACTATCTATATTGTATTGCTTATAGGAGTTATGAGATTGATCACTGTTCGTTATCTTCACCTTTCATGAATACCATATGTGTGTGCGATACATCTAGTTTCAATTTTCAATGAATATATTTACTTAAGGAATATTCTATCAAAGATATGGAAGTGGAAAAATGTAAATGCATTTTAGTTTTACCCTACTTATTGTAGAGAACAGAGGATGATTTCCTTCGGATTCAGCTAAAGTAAGTTTAAGTAAATCCTACATATGCGTCATGGCTTCAAGTCATTTTTAGAAGAAAAAAAATTAAAGTTTGTATCACATATATGTTTAGTATACAGATTTTCATGTATATTCCCTACCCACATAGTTCAGAACCAAAGAACTGTCCCTGTTACCTAAACATTAAAATTGTCAATTTGTACTGTGTTTGTTTTGGGTTGAATTTATTTCATTTGCATGTTTATCTATTCACTCATTCATGAAATGCAAAACTGGTGTACTGCAGATTTCCGTGGATTCCAGACAAGTGATTACTCCAAGCATATATACATTCATACAAATGCTTTTCAAAATCACTATCTTTCTGCGTCAAATTGTTTCTTCTAGTTTTATAGATTTTGCGAAACATAAATCAATTAAATAAAAAGTAAAATCAATTGAGCATCAAATAGACGATATGTAAAAGCGAAATACTGGTGTCTTTGACTGCAACCGTTTAAAAATATTAGAAGAGAAATCAGACGCTATTTACGATGACAGATCCAAAGGTTCTCAAATAAGATCTAAAGCGAAATGGATTGAGGAGGGAAGAAAACCTCAAAATATTTTTAATCCTTCAAAAAGCACAATCAATCATCAAACATAATTAAGGAATTTAAATCACAGACCGGGAAAGAATAAACAAAACAAATGCAATAATGGACGAGATACATATTTTTTGTAATGAACTTTATACAAGTAAAAACATATCATATGAGAAAATTGAACAATAGTTATATCAAATGAATGGTCTTTCAAAACTAAATACTGAAGACAAAAAGTTGTCAGAATCATTTTCTACGTGTGGAAAGTGTAAAGATGCTCTCAGTTATCTGGAAAAAGGGAAATTACTTGGACTAGACGATCTTCCAAGTGAATTAGATCAGTGTTTTCGGGAACAGCGTAGTCTTTTCTTCTTTTTTTTTACAAAGCCCTTAAAGATATTTTTGATAAAGGGAAAATTTCATATACACAGAGATTTTCTATTATATCACTTACATATAAAAAGAAGAAAAATGAATCTAAAAATTATAGAACAATAAGTTTGATAAACTTATGTTTTGTTTTCACAAAGACTTCAGAATATACTGTCTAAATTACTGAATGAAAATCAGACTGCATACATACATTTAAAAGGAAGCGCTAGACTAATTCCCAATATTAGAGGGGGAGAAAAACTCAAAATATTTTTAAGTCTTGAAAAGCACAATCAATCATCAAACATAATTCAAAAATTAAAATCACAAGACGGGAAAGAATAAACAAAACAAATACAATAATGAGTGAGATGTATTCTTTTTATAATAAACTTTATACAAGTAAATACATATCAGATGAGAAAATCGAACAATAGTTATATGAAATGAATGGTATTCCAAAACTAAATAATGAAGACAAAGAGTAATCAGAAACGTTTCCTACATATGAGGAGTTCAAAGATGCTGTCAGTTATCATGATTATGAAAATATTTTTAAAAAAATCAGCTGGACTAGATGGTCTTCCAAAAGAATTCTATCAGTGTTTTTGGGAACAGCTTGGTTTCTTATTTTTACAAAGCCCTTAACGATATTTTTGATAAAAGGAAACGTTCAGATACACAAAGATTTCCTATTATATTACTTATATATAAAAAAGACGAAAAAGAGAATCTAAAAAATTATAGAACAATACATTTGATACAGACAGATTACAAAAGCATTGCTTTCGTTTTCACAAAAAGACTTGTTAATATACTGTCTAAATTACTTAAGGAGGTATGCTACACCGGAGAAATTTGATGTAGATGAAAAGTGGAGGATATGTAAAACAATATTTTGAAGTTGAACATTTTCAAATTTACTTTATTTTGTCAAAAAATACAGTTTTAGTAGAAGGTAATCTGAAAAAAAAATTAAAACCCCTGCTGGATTCGAACCTGCGACCTACAGTTCAGCAGTCAACGTGCTAACCTACTGAGCCACTCGGCTACGTATTTAAATGGAAAAGGAAAACTCAAATATTGCTGACATCGATTTTGTCATCCATGTTTTTAAAGGAAGTCAGCCATTATGACGATGTAGAGTACTACCTTAATGACAATCGGACTGCGTGCATAAAAAGAAGCGCTAGGCTAATGAAAGGTGAAGATAACGAACAGTGATCAATCTCACAAATCCTTCAAGCAATACAAAATAGATAGTTGGGCAAACAGGGACCCCTGGACACACCAGAGGTGGGATAAGGTGCCTAGGAGGAGTAAGCATCCCCTGTCGACCGGTCACACCCTCCGTGAACCCTATATCCTAATCAGGTAAACGGAGTTATCCGTAGTCAAAATCAGTGTGACATGTCAGACAGCATTTGACCCAATGATAGGTTATATTGACGAACTAGATCGTTATATCGACCATAGAATTTGCGAAATGCTGACTTCAATCTAGACTGTTGAAACCCCTGTACCATCAACTTATTTGTCAGTAGCTTGTCTTGATTTGAAAAGTTGACTATACGCAGAACAAGTTCTTCCGTATCGAATCGATTGAGAAAAATGAACACCATATGCAGGTGATAATGAAATACTGCTACATAAATATGGGAAGTTGACGATGGAGAAGCTGAAATCATCCCGTTTGTCATACAGTTGAGTTGTGAGTTTGCCGTTAATATCTACTTTCAATAAAATATCTAAGTATGAAGCAGAAGTGGACGAGTCTGTAGTGTCTTTTATTTCGAGCTCACAGAGATATATCGAATCGACATATAAATGAAAGTTATCATTGTTAATAGACAAAACGTCGTCGATATATCTAAATGTCGAATTGAAGGCCACAGCAAGATATTTCTTCTTCTCGCGTATACGTTTTTGAATACATTCTGCTTCATATGAATATAGAAATAGGTCAGCTAACAAAGGAGCACAATTCGTGCCCATGGGAATTTCCAACAGACTGTTTGAAGACGTGATCACCAAAGACCACGAAGATATTGTCAATGGGGAATTCTAGCATATTTTTTATTTCAACTTCAGAGTACTTGTGCTTGGAATCAGAGTGGTGTTTAACAAAGTAAGTTTTTGGATGATTGATCACTAAATATGAATATTTCCTTTTTCCATTTTTGTTGAAGAAGCAACTGTCTATGATATCAAAAAGTCTAGTATTTAATTTATCGTGAGGAATGGTTGTGTATAGTGTTGAAAAGTCATAGGTTTTGATGTTATTGATTTGGGAAAAGTTTTGCGATTTTAAGTTTACTAAAAGTTCTTTAGATTTTTTTTAGAATTCACATTTGATTAACACCACTTCTGTGTATAGTATATTTGGAAATTAATATTCTATGGAGGGTATATAATTTGTCTGCCCAACTCCTCCCACAGTTTTCAAGTGAGGACCATCTTATTTTGTGGAGTGTTGGTTTAGGTACTGAAGATGTGCATGTCGGATGGATTTTGATTTTCTGCAATTTTTGAGAAAATTGCAGGTTGTTGAACTTAGTCTATTTGGAAATTAATATTCTATGGAGAGTACATAATTTGTCCGCCCTACTCCTCCCACAGTTTTCAAGTGACGACCTTCTTATTTTGTGGAGTGTTTGTATAGGTATTGAAGATGTGATGTTGTTTATAAGATCTAATTATTACGTTTGAAAGAAAAAAAGTCGAGGCTAATGTATGTGACATCACAATGCACAGTTTACGTCATGTTATCCTCATATATTCCCGATCTGATATTTGGATATTATTGGCCGTTTAGCGCAAGGTGAATTTCATAAAATAATATATATTTTCAAGTGAATTGAATTTCTATTTCTAATTTACCATACTTAACCGAACTAAAATTATCATCTGGGACACGTCAAAAATGACATGCTTCGCTCGGTCCACCGGTCACATCGAACATTTATTATGAAGACATAAGTGTGTATTAACATTTTTTTTTTTAATGTTTTTGGAATATGATATTCCAAATGAATCAATGTATGATCTTAGATCAGTTTGATTCTCCTATATAGTATTTACACATTTCTCATCGTTTCTGACTCGTGTTAAGACATGAACTTCGAGACGTCACGGAGTGTGGAGGCGGCGGACTCAATTGTATGAAGAATCACAGTAAAATGTTTCTTAACAATGTTCCATCTGCTCTGTTCATCTGAACTTCCTTCAATCTCAAACATACCATCAGCCAGCCCTGGAAAACTGCTTCCAGCGTATGTATTGACACTACTCTCCGCAAACAGAACGTGCCTATTGAATATGAATATCGTTTAAAAACTGCATAACGTCAAGCTGTAAATGATATGGATGCATTAGTTTATTGACAGAAACAAGAATTCTCAGATTATTGTTACAGCAATATATGTGCCTTACCAGCTCCCCAGTCACCAAAAGTTAATCCTATAGAACGGGTTATAACTCGTGTAATAAAGTGCACCGCTAGGGTACATGATTCGCCGGTCTGGAACCACATATGCATGATGCATGTTTGCATACTTGAAGTCACAAGCTGTGACACTTTCAATTGCAATTCCAAAATGAGGCCACAGTGACCTTTCTCGGGTTCAAACACAACTCCCCTCAAGGTGCCTCATCTGATGGTTCTACGCCACATAGTACTTAGGATATGACCCGGACAAAATTTGTAAATATTGTAAAAATAAAAGTCATATCATGTCACACCTTTCCTCCAAGATGCATTAACTGACCAGGTTTGATAGCTTCTGTCACAGAGTTCTATACATGATGTGTACACGATCTGAGTGTGTATAGCTTATATATTCCAAAAGATGGCAACAGTGACCAACGTTTGGTTCGCAACACACCTCCACCCACGTTTGATAGCCCTAGGCCTCACAGTGTAAAAGATATGACCCGTACACAGAAAAGCTAACACACAGACGGACGGATGGGAAAGCCTACATTATAACACGACCTGTTTTACATGTAAGACGGACGTAAAAAAAAACGAGGATCAATCACGACGGAAGTGGGTCTATCCTTATCAACTTCCTTACCCTAAATTTAAAAATAAAATGCAGATTTGAATTGTGCTGGTAATAACTCTTAAAGATTTTTTAAGAACATAGAAACCCATGGAATTGTTACCTCTGACCTCAAATACCTGGTATTTCAAAATAGCTAAAATATTGATTGCTTTCTTTTGTTTGTTTATTTTGTGAGAAGTTGGTGCATGCATATACCTCGACGTCATAGTCAAAGCGGAGAAGGGTGCACAACTCTGGAAAATGTCTATTCCAGAGAGTTACAATTGAGTCAACCTTAACGAAATTCAAACTACCAAGAAGCTTTTCATCAATGTATCCAAACATGATGTAATAGATAAAACTAAATAAAATACAGAAAACAAATATCACGTAAAGAGCAACATTTCTCATAAATCCGGATCAGCCATGGCATAAGTCAAACCTATCAGTAGTAGTTACATATGTAGCCAAGAAGCTTCATAGCACGTTTCAAATCAATGTCTCCATACATAATGAAAACAAAAATACACAAATATCTCAGAGAAAAAGGTTATAACATGTATAATTTAATGAATAATTCATTATATCGAGAGGGAAAAGGGATGCAAAACAATTATGTAAGGGACTACAATTCCAGTAAAACTGGGTCGACCAAGATGGCCGTCAAATTGACATGTAAAATTCATATAAAATGATTGAGAATTTGTATCACTTTGGTGAAATCATACTTCATGAGAGATGTGTTGACAAGCCATTAGTTAAAATGTTGGTGTAATGAGCTACCTTAATTAGACATCAAACAGAATTCCATGTGAATGAAAAGAAAACAAAGCATATGCATGAGAGCTAATTCAAACATCCATAAACATTAACAAGCATGACATTAAGAGATCAGACAGCAAAATAGCAGTAGATAAACACCTATCGTTAGATGTTAGATACAGGTTATCGGAGGCAGGCAGGTGGTCCTTTAGTGCCCTCGGGGACATTTGGAAGTCTCTTCACAGATTCGTCTAAACCAGAATATTGAAACATTATGTGTTGACCGATATGACACATTAACAGGATGGACCACATCAAACCTATGTGTCGACGTGGTATCGTAAAAGCAAGCTGGGGTAATAGATATGGAGGAGAAGGGGAGTAGAATGGCGAACAAAACAACAAGGATGGGGGACCAGTTAACTACACTGGCCAAAGCCAGAGTGTATGGAGAACTTTGGTGACAAGTGCAACTCAGCATGAAGACGAAGACTAAGTTTGTTGATTTCCCTCAGAGACAGACAGTTACATGACGCCTAAGGCTGTAAAAATGAGAGTACTTTATCATGCCAAAGCCTGTCGCTACATGGGGAAGTCGTTTTTACGATCATATCCGAAGGTAAGTGGCTTATGTTTCTAATGCTTGGGGCTTGGTGAAGGAAAACTCACTACCCATGTGAAAGGTCTTAAGTTTGGCTTGTAAGTCTAAAGAAAAGAAAAGGTGCGGAAAGCTATGTGGGACAGATAGAGTGAGCAGAAACATATAACCCTCCAGTTTTACCGATAGGAGACTAAAAAGTGTCTATACCTGGCTAAGGGGCGCCCTGGTAGACCTAGGGAATCAGTAAACGCCCGCTCCAGTTGTAGAAGCTGGTCGTTGATTTTCCGAATTGCAAATGGACTGTAAATATGATTGACAAAAAATATTTTGTTCAATTATATTTCAACACAGAAAATGAGAATTTGATAAATCTGTGAATGAGTATTCTTAAGCTCTTTGACATATAAACATACTCTTTCTTGTCTACAGAGTCCACGTATGTTTGAAATGCAGCCGTCTCTGATGTGAAAAGACGTGAAACGTTGTAAAGTAATTCTGTGTAAAACAAAACTCATTATCAGAAACTCGTACATATAAAAAATATGAACAAAATAGATAATAAAGAATGAAAGCTTGCCAAATTGAATGCCGTTTCTTCGCATCAAGTGTCCAAAATCAGTGTCGAGTTGTTTGACGAGGTTATCGAGTTTGTCAGCGTAGTCCTGAACTTTGAAGGGAATGATTAAGGAGTCGGCAAGGTTTCGTGCTATCTCAGCCCACGTTTGCCCCACTGCTCGATGGTACTACAGACATAACGTTTTAAAAAAATGAGGTATTTATTTTATGACATACTTATATGGAGAGCATTTGTAAATATGTAAATATACATATACACACACACACACACACACATATATATATGGACCGATGCAGAGAGAAAGAGCACGGAAAAATCCTGGATGCACCGTTTGAAATCATTCCGTCCAGGTGGAATGAATAATTTGAATGATTTCACGCGCATGAATCCAGGATAAATCCTTAGTTAAAATCAGTTTCCATAGCCTAATCGCCAAAATTCACCCGATAAGATATCTTATTTTGTTTGATTAATATAAATACAATTCGTTTCCCCGGTTTCAAGGCTCTGACCTTGAGTTCCTTTATTTAACCTTGAGTTCCCTGTTTAGCCATAGCGAGGATTCCCAGGATTGCGATTGTTGTTTGACCTTCAATACTTCCTAATTATGTTAGAACATCGTAAGAAATCATTACAATTATGAAATTTTATAGCTCTTTCTCTCTCTCTCTCTCTCTCTCCCTCTCATTTTTAAAATTTTAAAATAAAAAAAGGGGGGATGATAATAAAGGAAAAAATATATTGACCTTGAAGACTAGTATTTTATTAATATATCATCTTAAGACCTCTAAACTATGGTAAAACATTATTCTAAATCAACATAAATTCGGATTCGCATAGCTCTTTATGTTGGGTTATCAGAATTTCTAGAATGCGGCTTCAATTTGTCTGACCTTGAAAAATATATTACCTTGAAAAATAAAAATATTATTGAATCTTTTTCCTTAGACTTCTCTCCCATTCACCTATTCGATTGTTGATTTTAATGCTAGATCAGTGTCTTTTGATTGACTTTGTTTGTTGTTTAATCGTGTTCTTCTGGCAATCATTATTTTTCGCTGTTCACCATATCCGAATCATCAATGGTACGGACTACCTAATATTGTTTTGAACTTAATCACTCCATATCATTATCTTCCCACCATTTTATTCCATAATCACATTGTTTTGTAAGATTTCCCTCTAAATTTTTCTGATTTCTGTAATTTTTCAAGAATAATTTTATTTTCATCCCGACCCGACCATGGTACAAACTCTCTAAACCATAGTCAGTAAACACGCTTTACAACGTAACCACCACCATTTTTATCACTCAGTACAATAGTGTATCACTCTTCTCACCAATGTAGTTTATCGATACTTGTCGTTTTTGTGTGTTATTTGTTTATGTAATTTATGTCTCTTGATAAAGACGCGGGTTGCGTCGAAAATTTGAGTTTTAAATAACCAACAGTGTCGTGGCCTTTTCAGTGCTTTTATAAATTTCTTTACTGGCCTTGTATCTTCTCAGATCCGACACTTTAAGAAAGTAGGGTGTTGTTGGGTTTTTGTGCTTTTATATATATATATATATATATATATATATATATATATATATATAAATTGAAACCAACAGCAGAGTAGACGTAATATATGTCATGTTTTAGTACAGAACAGTAGTCGACGGTTAATAAATACCTTGAATCCGCGGTCCATAATCTCATCCAGCACTTTGAAAGTTTCGTATTTTGAATGATAAAGTGGGTAAGAGGATATCTTGTATCTGTTCTGTAAACATAATTATTCTATGTAGTGAATTGAATCAGCTAAGTGTATGTACACTATGTCGACGATTAAGGTATCAATCCAAGTTGAAAAACTCAAATTTTAGACGTCTACACAGTGTCCATGTTTTTGGAGCTTCTTTGTGAACGGTTATCACCATAACCATTTTGCTAAACAGAAGACAACGACGTTTGCTGACTTGGTTCTACTCTCCCTATCTCAAAATCAACCTATATATGTTTACAAAAAAATAATTTTCAACATATAGAGATCCTAGAGGTTAGTCTTGAATTGACCTTCTCTGGGGATATCCTACCTACACTATGTACTGGGAACTTCTCTGGGGATATCCTAGCTCCACTATGTACTGGGAACTTCTCTGGGGATATCCTAGCTCCACTATGTACTGGGAACTTCTCTGGGGATATCCTACCTCCACTATGTACTGGGAACTTCTCTGGGATATCCTAGCTCCACTATGTACTGGGAACTTCTCTGGGGATATCCTAGCTCCACTATGTACTAGGAACTTCTCTAGGGATATCCTACCTCCACTATGTACTGGGAACTTCTCTGGGATATCCTAGCTCCACTATGTACTAGGGACTTCTCTGGAGACATCCAAGTTTCACTATGTACTGGGGACTGACCTTCTCTGGGGATATCTTAGCTGCACGATGTACTGGGAACTTCTCTGAGAATGTCCTAGTTCTACTATGTACTGGGAACTTACCTTCTCTGGAGATATCCTAGTTTCACTATGTACTGGGGACTTCTCTGGGAATATCCTAGTTTCTCTATGTACTGGGGACAGACATTCTCTTGGAATATCCTACTTCCACTATGCACTGGGGACTGACCTTCTCTGGGGATATCCTAGTTCCACTATGTAATGGGGACCGACTTTCTCTCGAGATATCCTAGTTCCACTATGTACTGGGGACTGAGGGTGGGGTTTCACCTCCTCCTTCACTCCCACACCTTTCATATATCCCTCCCTCTTCTTCCCTCTTTCCCTGGTCCCTTTTTCACCCCCTTTTACCCTGCCTATCTCCAAATGTACTGTCGAGGCCCATACATATTTTTAAAGGGGTGCACCTAGGATGTACGTTTTTCTGTAAAAGGGAAACTGCAGTCCCATCATGGAACAATGTAATCGTTTTTAAGTAAACCTTTCCAAACAAAGGGAGAAGCAAGCCTTGTAACCCAATCAAATCCATCAAAATGCCCAACATTTTATACTTAAACTTGTTCGTAGAACAAGCCAAATAACAATTTTAAGAAACATTTGTCGCTTGTTGCAATCGCATCTTATTGTGCCTCAAGCGAAAAACAGCCAAAAGGTATTACGATACATTGACTATCAAAAATGTTTTTCTTTCATTTTTTCATCAATTCCTACACGAAACGATTAGATTCAGGTAACTGGGCTTGAAAGTTTTCGAGAAATGCGTATGTTTCATAAGATCCAAACCGATCGGGTGATGACCTGAACAGTTATACTAATAATTAATTAAAATAGCGCGCAAAGAAAATGCTTAAGCTGTAATGGATAAAATGGTCCGAATTTTCAAGATCCATGTATTTCCAGTTCACCGTGATGAGGGACCAAAATTCGAGTCCATACTCTAAGTGTAGTAGTATATAGTGGGATCATTTAAATTCAGAGGATCAATTCTCGTAGATTGCTGATTTTTTTTTAACTGGTTCGTGATAAAGTAGATTAGACCCATAAACGTTTAAAAATCGAAATGGCGTAAACCTCTTAGTCTCCTTAAATGGAATTTCTAATCTTGAAAGTCTGAAAACATCTCACCGAGTTGTATGTGTACCCTATGTCAAGACATGGTAGGCCAACTTGTGTGATAAACGAAGCGTAATCACTTCCAGACCCCATGTCAGAAATTCTGAAATTCAAAGGAGAGATACTGGACATTGCATTTTTGAGACCAGATAATTAATCTTCAAAGATTAGGTTAGAAGTTGGCGAGAAAGAAAATACCGCGGCAAAGTGTTGTTGACATTTGGAAAGCTAGACAGCCATCTGTCAAAGACAGTTTTCGTTGTGGTGTGTTCCAGATCGGGGTTTGGAATCTTTTTTGTTGCATCATATACAGCAGCATTTAAAAGCGGTGTGCCGAGTGATCGAATCGAATAATTACCTAATTCATAGACAATATGTGTAGATATATAAAACTTAAAATAAATTCCATTTCTATTTTATCAAAGCTCTTCATTCTTGGGGTATATAATGAAGCATACCTTCTACTGCAATATCCACATTCAAATACGCAACAGCACGAGAGGCGAGATTCTTTACGTATTGCTGAAATGAAGCGATACAAGTTTGCAAGATACTGACGAAGAAATGAGAATTTCACTAGATTAGCACAGCACTGCACCTCTATCCATTCAGTAGATCCTATGAGTCCGTATTCTTCTGCACCCCAGCTACAGAACACAATCGTTCTCCGTGGACGCCATTTGTCTGTAACAATATTTAAAAAGGTATAAAGATATTATAACTCGCATTTTTCTCTCATTGTTTTTATGTGCAATATTGCACTTTTGAGCATAGTCTTTTTTTGTACCCACTTGATTGAACAAGGTTTCCCATCACTCGGGACACCTCTTTCATTACCGCTGTTCCACTCGAAGGATCGATCGCTCCAAACACCCAGGCGTCTCGATGGTTTCCTAGTAAGACATACCTGTCTTAAAAGCAATGTGTGGAAATATGGTTTACTGCAGTTTTGAAAACAGACGGACGTACAAATAAAATATATTCTATCCATTTGCCAATTCGGATAGCCTGACACTTACCAGGTTCAACTTTTCCTCGGATAAGCCCAAAAACATTGTAGGTTTTTCTCCTTTCATTTTTAGTAGATATTCTCATTCTCACCCACCTGAAAAAAGAAAGAAAGAGAGGATATAGTGTGAGAGAGACAAAAAAGCAAAACATCTGATTCCATATTTTTGCATACCATCCTGAATCTTTCAATTGCCCGCCATATCTGTAGGTTATATTAAGTGCTCCCTTCCAGCTGTCCGGGACTTCATCACCGCTCATATATCTGTGATAGATAGTGTAATATTTATATAATTTAATAACTTTTAAAGTGATGATTTAACAACGATGCTGATTGCTTGAAAAATTCGTTTGATTTCTTAGTCAAAACAATTTCGTCCGGAGTTCATCTGCATTAAGCACGCGGGACATTTTTTCTCTGGAATGTGTCTTCCTCGTTCTAAGTTTAGCGCCATTAATAGAACGAGAACTTCCACACAAGCATTGTAAACGAAATATATTCGTGTGATTTTTTTTATTGCTACCAAAAATGAACACAACCAAAGATATGAATAACAGGCTTTCATGTGACATTTTGCAATAAATAAGGGCCATTTTTAGGGCAAAATTAACAAAAAAATAAGGGCCTTTTTAAGGATTTTTAGGGGCTTTTTAGACAAAAATAAGGGTTAAATTTACAAATCAATAGGAAAGAAAAAATGTTTTACTCACCATTTGCAAGAGCAATGATACAAAAACTAATTACCCACTCAGAAGCTCATACCAGTGGTCATCAACAGCCATATTCGGCATTCAGTACAAACCATGATATAATTCAGGTGGACTCCCATGGCTCACAATCAATGCTGAATATAGCTGATAACCATCAAGATGTCTTCTGAGATGTACATTTTAGCAACATATTCATTTTCTGAAAGTATACTAAGACTAAATTTAATAATTTCAACACTTACTTTATGTCAAATTTATCTATACTTTCAAAATTTGAAAATGTAGGAATTTTGACAAAAAATTGGGGCTTTTTTAGGATTCTAAAGCTCAAATAAGGAAAATAAGGGCTGTTGTAGGAAAATAAGGACCCGCTTGAAAGCCTGGAATAAGATACATATTAATTTAAATAAACAACACACATAGGCCTAGGATGACGTGGCAGAATAGTTGACATAGGACAATATGCCCCAAAATTTCTATTATCTGACCGATACATAAAACGTCAAAGGTAATAAAAAATGGCACACAACACACTGGCTTATCATGGTTTATCCACATACCAAATATCAAAGGCCTATGTCAAAAGACAAAATAGTTATGGTCCGGACAAAAATGCCAAAAAAGTCTATTATTTGACCTTTACCTAAAAGGTCAAGGTCCAAGGTCATCAAACATGGTACGAGACACACTGTCTAATCTTGGCATACCCACATATAAAATATGAAAGGCCTATGCCTACAAACTTTGCATGAGAAACGGAAAAAGAAGAAGCGGAAGAGAAGAAGAAGAATTCACACTTAAACAATATGTCCCCTTCTGGAAAGGGGAGACATAACTATCATAATCCCACAAAGTCTTACATATACCTGTGATAGATGGTCATACATTTACAACTATGAGTTATACCCACAAGGTCTTACTCTAAGATTTCAACCTTGACACAATCTAGTCAGATAGTGCAATTTCTTGAATCTTGAACGTATTCACGTCCTGTTTTCGCCTTTCAGAATAAACAGATTTATACATGAACATGTACTATTGACATGCCCTCAATAATATATGCATAAGTGATATTGAATATCAAATATATTTATTGATACGGGAGAGACAGAGCTAAGGAAACGTGTCAAGGGAGGACAATTATAAACCGTTTGACCTGCGTTATGAGGACAAAAAACAAAAGTCAATTGGAATCATTTCAAACGAAAGCGTCAACGCGAACTAAACGCGTTATAATGCGAAAGAAAGGCACAATAATGAGAAAGAGAGGCACTATAACACAAAATAAAAATGTAATAACGCAGATTGAAAAGACGTAATAACACGGATTTAAAGATGTACAAATGTTGTTTGTTTTACGTTCCGTCTGGAATTTTTCACTCATTGAAACGAGACCAGCTGTAGGTGAATTACCACAAATTTATACCTATGTTTAGCACTCATGGCCGTAGCAGTGAGGGTTCTTTAACATGCCAACGCCTGCCGTGATACGGGACCTCCGTTTTTAAGGTAATACCCAAAAGACTCGTGATTTTCACTCCTAAAGTGCAGATCGTTTGGCGAAGGAGCAATCACTACCCATGTTTACGTCTTAGGTTTGACGTCGCCATGACACGAGCGGGGCTCGAACTCACAACCTCCCAGTTACGAAGCGTACTGAGCTACCGCGACCAGTTGGTGACAATAAAGCATATTCAAACCATAAAACATATTATAATGAGTATACATCAGGTAAAATGAAGTAACAACAACGAAAGTCATCATACACTATAACATGATATTCAACATACACTGTTTATACACTTTCGCGTTACTACATCTTTCATTTGCATTATTACGTCCTTTTTTTGCGTTATTACGTTTTTAAATACGCGTTATTACGCTTTTGGTTCGTGGCATTGTACAAAAGGGTGCAGAGTTTCATGCATGATGTGATGCAGCATGAGTAGATTCATTTTGGAAAAATGGAATTTCTATGGAAGCTTCATCAATTTCAACCTTTTCTTGGGAGCAGAAAGATGAATTATTTCCCTATCTTTTTGGGGTTTCCCTGGACTGACTGAATGTGACTTAAATTCAAAGTGGGATAAACATTGTTATTGGTAGGTTTGCTATCTACGAAATGTAAAGAGTATATTCTTGAATCAGACTTGGGAGTCCACATCTTTGATGGATCATTTGAAATTTTTACAATTGACTGTTTTCAACCAACACTGTCACTCCACTACATTATCCTCAGATGGAAAGGTAAATCTGAATGACAGGCCACATGTATAGGGATATCTTCCATCATATGTATTGTGAAGAGCACACACCTTATTCTTCACATTCTTAATCTATAACCACTGTTATAAAATCCAGTTACATAACATATTGTTGGGTACTTATAACCATATTTTGTAATATATTCTTTTTTAAAGTAAAGACTGGTTTGTCGCATGAACTCGTAATGTTTAAATAGTTTTATTTTATTTGGATGTTATATTTTATGCTCTGATTAATCTTATCATGTTTTACATTTTACATTGTTAAAGCGCTTAGAGTAATTACAAATTATATAATGCGCTATATAAATACCGCACATTATTATTATTATTATTATTATTATATTCTATAACCACCGTTATAACATCCAGTCACATAACACATTCTATAGCCATCATTAGAACATCCAGTCACACAACATATTCTATGTTCACCTTTAACACGACCAGTCACACAACATATTCTATGTTCACCTTTAACACGACCAGTCACACAACATATTCTATAACCACCTTTAACACGACCAGTCACATAACATATTCTATAACCACCGGTCGAACGTCCAGTCACATAACATATTCTATAACCACCATTAGAACATCCAGTCACACAACATATTATATAGCCACCGTTAGAACATCCAGTTATGTAACATATTCTATAACCACCGTTAGAACATCCAGTTATATAACATTTTATATAACCACCGTTAGAACATCCAGTTATATGACATATTATATAACCACTGTTAGCACGTCCAGTCACATAACATATTTTATAGCCACTGTTATAACATCCAGTCACATACCATAGTCTATAGCCACCGTTAGAACATCCAGTTACATAGCATATTATATAACCACCGTTACAATGATATAAGTGGCATACAGTCAATTTTTAACAAATCACATTAAAGCATAGGATGGTAAGGTAGGATGAAGCACATAATGTTGAGAATGACAGTGGGTTAAATATTGCAGAGCGACCCATGTAAACATTCACCAGCAATTGCCGATTTCATACTCGCTTTCCTTGATACATTGTTGGGTACTTATATAGACTTGGAGCTATTTGAATGCACTGGTGGCTAAAATATATACGGTTTGAATGTTAAGAATCGGGAAAGTTGGTCCGAGTTCAATATCTTATTGAAATAATACTTTTATTATCATGTTCATTAATCTTGTTCAGTTGCTAATATATCTATATTTATTGTACGGCATAACTGTTATTCACGAATAGACATTGAAGCAGTTTCATAGTGGTATTGTAATTACAAAAAAATCGGGGGGGGTGGGGGGTGGCAACCCTTTCATGACCGTTTCACCCACTTTTAATATTACACTATGCACACAACCAACCCTGGGATTTCATTACTCAGCTATTGAGTGACATCCTATTAACTCTTTATGAGATTCTGTCACAAGACTTTAATTTTAGAATTTTTCAGATAAATTCACAATTAATAAAAAAGAAAACAACAGCTTCATAACAGAAGCACATCCTCTTATAAATTCAAGAGACAAATTAATGATTTGCGTATTGTGTCCCTAAAATGAGAAGTTGTTCCCATCCTGATCATGACCTATGAGTATGACAGCGACTTTGATTTCATAAAGTACTAGAGCACAGTTGATCAAGGAGGATTTATATATACATGTATACTAGAAATTGTGTGGGTAAAATGCAGTCAAAAATACCTTTTAGGCTTCAAGGAGCAAGTCAATAAGTTCTTGTCATAACGTCATTACAATAACTACATGTGTCAATCTTTTTTATTTGCTTCACGTAAGTAGCTTTAGTGGAAAACATGAAAATTCATTGTGTGATCAAGTGGTTTGAAAACGAAACCGGAAGTGGCTTTTAACCCGTTAGGAAGGGTAAAGGTTGTAAAAAAGATATGGCTGCCGTAATGCTGGATAGGTCTATAACTATCTATGATAGTACATGTTTTGCCTTTACATTTGTGTATTCTATCCTAGAGACTGTGGTCCCGTGGGGATCCGTGTTAGAATAGATATCAGTACCCTTTGCTTGTCGTAAGGGGCGACTAAATGGGGCGGTCCTTCGGATCAGACCACAAAAACCGAGGCCCCGTGTCTCAGCAGGTGTGACATGGTAAAGATCCCTCCCTATTAAAAGGCCGTAAGCGCCGAGCATAGGCCTACATTCTGCAGCCCTTCAACAAATCTCGTTGGTTAGACGAGAGAGAGAGAGAGAGAGAGAGAGAGAGAGAGAGAGAGAGAGAGAGAGAGAGAGAGACAAAGACAAAGACAGAGAGACAGAGACAGACAGACAGACAGACAGACAGAGAATGTTGAAAATGTAACTATAACTTAACAAACCTAGCTGTTTCTTTAATAGACAGAAATATGATTATTTACGGCTAAGCACCCAATCATGGTACGATATTTCAGTTACACGGAATATTCTCCCAAACTAGACAGTCCCTAGACTTCCTACATTACCCAATAAGCGTTTTGGCAACACCATATCCGATGGGATGAGCTGTGATCTTTGGAAGCTGTGCTTCTGGGTCACTTTCATTTAGTCTGTATGCATTCTCTACAATGACAAGCACCAAGTGTATATGACATGTTGTGAATGTTGACTGTGGTGAAGTGTAACAATATATCGGCAAATCGATATATTGCGTATGTAGATGTGGGAGATACGATAACATCAATTCATGCATATGTAAAATGGAATATCAAAATCTAGAATTTTGTTAGAAACATAATTACAGCTGGATTACCTGGAGTTTTGTTTAGGAAACACCTAAAACTATGTTACCCAGAGTTTTCTTAGGAATGTACCTGTGGCTAAATAACCAGGAATTTAGTTAGGAACTCACTTGAAGTTGGATGACCTGAAGTTTGTTAGGAACACACATGTAGCTGGATTACCATGAGTTTTGTTATGAACACACCTGCCGCCGAGTCACCTGCAGGCATGTTCACGAAACTTTCCTAAGATATGTCCTAAAATATAACTTAGGAAAAAGGTTAGGAACTTAGGACACGTCTTAGGATGTTTCTCGACGATACCTTCGGAACATGATAAGTTGGGGCTTAGGACGTGTACTAAATACTTAGGAACATTCTTATTCCCTTACATATATTTATACACCTGACTTAAGATTAAGACACGTCTTAGTCCAAAGATAGCTTCGTGAATATGACTGCTGGAGTTTGGCTTGGGAGACACCTGCAGCTAGATAATGTGTTGTGTGTAATATGTGTTGTTTTTGGAACAACTTGTAGCTAAATCACCTGGAGTTTCGTTAGAAACACACCTGTAGCTAAATCACCTGGAGTTTCGTTAGAAACACACCTGTAGCTAAATCACCTGGAGTTTCGTTAGAAACACACCTGTAGCTGGATATCCTGGAGTAAGAGGATCGCCATTTCTAAGAAATATTGTCCCCCTCTGTGTTCCCGTATCTGGCAGCCACCAGTCGTGAGGATAGACCTGTGAATTCTCCCCGTCTACAGCGTAATCTGCGGGGTCGGAGTACATAATAATTCCTTTAGCTCCATGCAAATGTGCTAGATGGGCCTGAATCATAAAATCATATCTTAGAATATCTGTAAGAAAATCACACTTGTTTGACAAATACATAAGAAAATTTTGTTTGCATAGCAGACCTTGTCCCCTCTGAAGATCTTGCCGTATCGAACCAGTACAATTTTCCCCGTGATGCTAATATTGGTGTTGTTAGCCAGCCATCTGTAATCTTCAACTCTGCCATAGTTCACATATACCAAGTCTGTCTGAAAATTTATTGTGACCATTCAAGTGATTAAGGGAGCTATAGTCTTCTTTCTAATGTTTATTACATTTATTATTTGGTCACATTATGAATAACGTTTCATAATATTGCTTGACGTCATAGGGGGCTGGCGGTAGAATATAGAACAAAGATTAGACAGCTTCAAATCCTTCTTCTAGAACGCGTGGCATCATGTTAAACAGAACATGGTACAGAAATGAATGCTTTCACGATCTATAGGACGATGAAACACGGTATCTGTTTCCTACTTGTTATATTTTAAGTCTTATGATTCATCAAAATGTTTGAATTTATCAATTTTAACTCAAAATGCTGTCCCCTGTGCAATATTTTCTCACATAATGATCCTAGTAAACCAATCAATTGTAATTAACAACTGTTATCGAATTTGGGTACATAACATATTTTTGTACAAAGTTTTATTGACTTAAACTTTGAAATTTCCGGTGGGAGTATATTACACCTACATGTGTGCTGTCTACCACCCGACACGAACTCAGCTTGTAACGCTTCGGTGAAGTAAAGATAGATTTGCTTACTGAATTGATATCTCCAGGTGCAGAATACGCATTAAATGGAGGTACAACGTTTGACTTGTTTTCACTGGGGTCCAATATTGGTTCATACAGGGCAGACTGCCAGACCACGTGATCTGTCGAATTGTAGACGAAGATCCTATTCATCTTGGTTTCGTCGTTGGTATCAGGGTAGGACAAGAGAACTTCGTATGGCGTGATGAACACTTCATCAAGACCCACTGATTTCCAAAAGTCATGGAGTCCCTTAGCCTGTTCATAATCTGCACTGGTCCCTGCAAGATGGGGTAATTCTGACAGCTCTCTACAAATAAGATGATATATTCATTTCTAACAGTCCTCACGCTTTATTGTGTTACCATATCACTAGCAACCGTTTTGTAAAGTATGAGCTGGAAGCGGTTCTCTTACTAATAGGATGTTATAGATAGAACACTGTTAGTATGTGACCATAGACGTAATCGTTCTTTTACAACGATTTACTAGCATGGTACATGCATTGCGTACGCACTTTGAGGTCCATGTGGTTCGAATTCGCCTCACGCCACAATTCTATTTTTATTTCCCATTTGCAACACTTTTTTCAAATATCATCATGAACTCTTTTCCAAAGACGTTCTGGAAAGGCAAGCACAACAATTCTTGTATGGCATGCTTTTTTTCGTCGCACATTTGCTTCCGAAGAGTAACTCAGCATGAACGATTATTGTCTTTGGAATACACAGTGGGGACAATTGTACTTTACTGTGTTTGCATTATCTCATTTAATGCCTTTTATATAAAGAATGGATGTGCATCTAAACTACATTATTGAAGGAAAATATACACATGATTATATATGAAAAAAGTATTTAAAATGGGAAATAAAGAATAAGAATAGAATTGTGGCGTGAGACGGACTCGAACCATGGCAAAAATAATGACAACATATACTTCTTCCAGCGATGCAGTCGAGTTAGCTATTCTAAGCACAATTGATACTCGTGTAAATATGAACCAGGTTTTAAAAAAAAAAACAGTTCCCCTGTTTTATTTATTTATATTTTCAAAAGATCTTTCGTGACTTTCCACCTTAAGACAAGGTTGCCTCTAAAATGCTATTGTAAATTGTTCTCAATATTGTCACATTTCACAATTTTTCAAAAGGTAGAGTCAGGCCTGCCTTGAAGGACTTCAAAGCCAAAATTCATTTAAAAATAGGTGTTTAAATGGAGAAAATGCTATTTAGGCCAACTTTGAAGGTTAATTTTAACATTGTAGATAATCAATTATAGGTTTGAAATAAAAATATGAAAAATTCATATTTATGTACGACAGACCTAAGAAACTTGATATAACAGTGTGATTTTTTCAGGATATTTGTTTTCTCCCATAGGTCTGGTCTTTTGTTAACCTGCATGCATCCTTTTCAAATATAGCATATCATAAGATAAATTATCCTTCATTTCTTCAGTGATTGGAATTAATTGTGATAAGTGAGTGGGATTGATTGAGAAAAGTGAGTGGGATTAATTGTGAAAAGTGAGTGGGATTGATTGTGATAAGTGAGTGGAATTAATTGTGATAAGTGAGTGGAATTAATTGTGATAAGTGAGTGGGATTGTGATAAGTGAGTGGGATTGTGATAAGTGAATGGGATTGTGATAAGTGAATGGAATTGATTGTGATAAGTGAGTGGGGTTGATTGTGATAGTGAGTGGAATTGATTGTGATAAGTGAGTGGAATTAATTGTGATAAGTGAGTGAGATTGTGATAAGTGAGTGAAATTGATTGTGATGTGAGTGGAATTAATTGTGATAAGTGAGTGGAATTGATTGTGATAAGTGAGTGGAATGAATTGTGATAAGTGAGTGAAATTGATTGTAATAAATAAGTGAAATTGATTGTGATAAGTAAGTGGGATTGATTGTGATAAGTGAGTGGAAATGATTGTGAGAAGTGAGTGGAATTGATTGTGATAAGTGAGTGGGATTGTGATAAGTGCGTTGGATTGATTGTGATAAGTGAGTGGAATTGATTGTGATAAGTGAATGGAATTGATTGTAATGAATAAGTTGAATTGATTGCAATAAATACGTGGAATTGATTGTAATAAGTGGAATTGATTGTGATAAGTAAGTGGGGTTGATTGTGATAAGTGAGTGGAATTGACTGTGATAAGTGAGTGGGATTGTGATAAGTGAGTGGAATTGATTGTAATAAGTAAATGGAATTGAATATGATAAGTGAGTGGGATTGTGATAAGTAAGTGGGATTGTGATAAGTGAGTGAGATTGTGATAAGTGAGTGGAATTGATTATCATAAGTGAATGGAATTGATTGTAATAAATAAGTTGAATTGATTGTAATAAATACGTGGAATTGATTATAATAAGTACGTGGAATTGATTGTGATAAGTGAGTGGAATTGATTGTGATAGTGAGTGGAATTGATTGTGATAAGTGAGTGGAATTAATTGTGATAAATGAGTGGGATTGTGATAAGTGAGTGGAATTGATTGTGATAAGTAAATGGAATTGATTGTAATAAATAAGTTGAATTGATTGTAATAAATACGTGGAATTGATTGTGATAAGTGAGTGGAATTGATTGTGATAAGTGAGTGGGATTGTGATAAGTGAGTGGAATTGATTGTAATAAGTAAATGGAATTGAATGTGATAAGTGAGTGGGATTGTGATAAGTGAGTGGAATTGATTGTGATAAGTGAGTGGAATTGATTGTGATAAGTGAGGGGAATTGATTGTGAGAAATGATTGGGATTGTGATAAGTGAGTGGGATTGTGATAAGTGAGTGGGATTGATTGTGATAAGTGATTGGAATTGATTGATACAAGGCAAATTGAGTCCTTGACTAGTTTACTCTCTAAGTAACGAGCCGTCTCCTTATTTTAATTTTCAAAATAGGCACAGACAGTTTATTGCCAAATAATGGGCCCCTAAAGACATAAACATGTATAAACATTAGAATACAGTTAAAGGTACCAAGGGACGATGCATAGGGGATATTTGTCATATAGTCAAAAATATCATTATTATATCTAATCCATTTGCATACAACTTTCATTCATGAAACTGTAATTGATAAAAACATTAACAGATATGTTCCACCTCTTACCAATAGTTGGGGTTCAATAATATTCATACATTCGTAATCACCAAATAAAAACTAAAGAGATTAAAAACTTTTATGTATACTATGTAAAATGTATACAGTACCAAGTTTGATGTACTAGATGCGCTATCTAATACAGATACCTGTACATAATATGTAGATTCTCTATACATGAACTATTCACAATGATTTTCAAAATATAAACCTGAATATCAAACTCACTCGTCATTGTCATAACTGTCCTGAATACAGATTTACAAGGATACAGTAAAATAGTCTTCTTCTTTGAAGTTGGCGAAAATGAGAACGCATATTAGGTTTTTCTCATGCCTAATATACAGAGATAGATTGTTTAACAAAAAAGTTAGCCTACCTAACCTTGATAAAATTCATACGTTAATTACTTTGTGGGAGGTCACTTTAAGAATTAATATCATTTTATCCAGTATACATTTAAATCTCAAAACTACAGGTTGTTTTAATCACCACGATGCTCCAGTAATCTCATCACTCCACCTTTGACGTTCGTTATGTATACTATAACAGTTATTATATCTGAGTAATGCATCGTAGAGGAGGGGGTTTAACACATCTCTTACTGATACAACACAGTGATAGAACTCTTACTGATACAACACAATGATACAACTCTTACTGATACAACACAATGATACAACACTTACTGATACAACACGATGATACAACACTTACTGATTCAACACAATGATACAACACTTACTGATACAACACAATGATACAACTCTTACTGATACAACACAATGATATAACTCTTACTGATACAACACAATGATACAACTCTTACTGATACAACGCAATGTTACAACTCTTACTACTGATACAACACGATGATACAACTTTTACTGATACAACACAATGATACAACTCTTACTGATACAACACAATGATACAACACTTACTGATACAACACAATGATACAACACAATGTTACAACTCTTACTGATACAACACAATGTTACAACTCTTACTACTGATACAACACAATGACACAACTCTTACTGATACAACACAATGATACAACTCTTACTGATACAACACAATGATACAATTCTTACTGATACAACACAATGATACAACACTTACTGATACAACACAATGATACAACTCTTACTGATACAACGCAATGTTACAACTCTTACTACTGATACAACACGATGATACAACTTTTACTGATACAACACAATGATACAACTCTTACTACTGATACAACACAATGACACAACTCTTACTGATACAACACGATGATACATCTCTTACTGATACAACACAATGATACAACTCTTACTGATACAACACAATGACACAACTCTTACTGATACAACACAATGATACAATTCTTACTGATACAACACAATGATACAACTCTTACTGATACAACACAATGTTACAACTCTTACTACTGATACAACACAATGTTACAACTCTTACTGATACAACACAATGATACAACTCTTACTGATACAACACAATGACACAACTCTTACTACTGATACAACACAATGACACAACTCTTACTGATACAACACAATGTTACAACTCTTACTGATACAACACAATGACACAACTCTTACTGATACAACACAATGTTACAACTCTTACTGATACAACACAATGATACAACTCTTACTGATACAACACAATGTTGCAACTCTTACTACTGATACAACACAATGTTACAACTCTTACTACTGATACAACACAATGATACAACTCTTACTGATACAACACAATGACACAACTCTTACTACTGATACAACACAATGACACAACTCTTACTGATACAACACAATGTTACAACTCTTACTGATACAACACAATGACACAACTCTTACTGATACAACACAATGTTACAACTCTTACTGATACAACACAATGATACAACACTTACTGATACAACACAATGGCACAACTCTTACTACTGATACAACACAATGATACAACTCTTACTGATACAACACATTGACACAACTCTTACTGATACAACACAATGATACAACTCTTACTACTGATACAACACAATGATACAACTCTTACTACTGATACAACACAATGACACAACTCTTACTGATACAACACGATGATACATCTCTTACTGATACAACACAATGATACAACTCTTACTGATACAACACAATGACACAACTCTTACTGATACAACACAATGATACAATTCTTACTGATACAACACAATGATACAACTCTTACTGATACAACACAATGTTACAACTCTTACTACTGATACAACACAATGTTACAACTCTTACTACTGATACAACACAATGATACAACTCTTACTGATACAACACAATGACACAACTCTTACTACTGATACAACACAATGACACAACTCTTACTGATACAACACAATGATACAACTCTTACTGATACAACACAATGACACAACTCTTACTGATACAACACAATGATACAATTCTTACTGATACAACACAATGATACAACTCTTACTGATACAACACAATGTTACAACTCTTACTACTGATACAACACAATGTTACAACTCTTACTACTGATACAACACAATGATACAACTCTTACTGATACAACACAATGACACAACTCTTACTACTGATACAACACAATGACACAACTCTTACTGATACAACACAATGATACAACACTTACTGATGCAACACAATGACACAACTCTTACTGATACAACACAATGATACAATTCTTACTGATACAACACAATGATACAACTCTTACTGATACAACACAATGTTACAACTCTTACTACTGATACAACACAATGTTACAACTCTTACTGATACAACACAGTGATACAACTCTTACTGATACAACACAATGATACAACTCTTACTGATACAACACAATGATACAATTCTTACCGATACAACACAATGATACAACTCTTACTGATACAACACAATGTTACAACTCTTACTACTGATACAACACAATGACACAACTCTTACTGATACAACACAATGATACAACTCTTACTGATACAACACAATGATACAACACTTACTGATACAACACGATGATACAACACTTACTGATACAACACAATGATACAACTCTTACTGATACAACACAATGTTACAACTCTTACTACTGATACAACACAATGATACAACTCTTACTGATACAACACAATGTTACAACTCTTACTGATGCAACACAAAGACACAACTCTTACTGATACAACACAATGTTACAACTCTTACTGATACAACACAATATTACAACTCTTACTGATACAACACAATGTTACAACTCTTACTGATACAACACAATGTTACAACTCTTACTGATACAACACAATGTTACAACTCTTACTACTGATACAACACAATGATACAACTCTTACTGATACAACACAATGATACAACTCTTACTGATACAACACAATGACACAACTCTTACTGATACAACACAATGATACAACTCTTACTGATACAACACAATGATACAACTCTTACTGATACAACACAATGTTACAACTCTTACTACTGATACAACACAATGATATAACTCTTACTGATACAACACAATGATACAACTCTTACTACTGATACAACACAATGATACAACTCTTACTACTGATACAACACAATGATAGAGCTCTTACTACTGATGCAACACAATTTTACAACTCTTACTGATGCAACACAATGTTACAACTCTTACTGATACAACACAATGTTACAACTCTTACTGATACAACACAATGTTACAACTCTTACTAATACAACGATACTTTTGACCTCTTTTGGCCCGTTATTAAAGGGGTTGAGTCCTTAAACTTGATATTTTCGAATAGGTCTTAACAGTATCTACAACTTTTGTTCTGTATTGTTTAACAAAACGTTTTAGTCCTTTATGAATATAAGATAATGAGTTTTAGGGGTCATCCCTTGAATTCCTTAGAAGTGAATTTAAGACAAAATTTGTAGACGGCATATTGTTTAAAGTCCTATTCTGACCAATTCATCTACATATAATGCTTTACAAAATAGTTTTCGTTTAAGAGAAAGAAAGCATCAAAGTTTCGTATATTATTCCTTTAGAAATCCATTATCACGTAAATCAATTATCATTTTGCTGACGTCATCACTTACAGATCATTACAACAAACAATTTTGCTTCAATAATGCTTAACCACTTCTTTTTAGTTTTTTAGATATCAAGAAAATACTTTCAACCCTTCTCGGCCCCTTATTTGAGAAACTTGCCCCTAAAATGTGGTATTTTCGAACAGATCTTGTCATGATCAAAGGTGAAGATAACGAACAGTGGTCAATCTCATAACTCCTATAAGCAATACAAAATAGATAGTTGGGCAAACACGGACCCCTGGATACACCAGAGGTCTACAAACGTTTGTTATTTATGCTTTTACAAATTATTTTCATATAGAAAGATATTAACAAAATTGTATACAAAATTGCATAAAAAGTTTGTCGTACATTTTTTAGCCCAGGCGAGCTTCAACGCCTTTTACATCAGACAAATCGCAATGCGCTATATCACATCTGCTAAGTCTCCTCTACATTCGTTGAAAATTTGAAGATGACATCTTTAATGGTGTTTGAAAACACTATAGGGCAAAGTGGCCCTCTGAGAGTCGAAAAACTGTCAATGTCGTACGTAACAATTGACGTAATCAAAATTTAAAAAAAAAAAAGCTATCGAGTTCAAGTGAATATCTAGCATCTCTGAAAATTTGACAAAATATCGGCCGACGCATATTCGAGAAATCGCGTGCACATAGTATGTAAGAAAGAAATAATGATAGAAAGAAAAACCTTAGAATAGCAATAAGGTATACCGTTTAAAGCGGGCTGAGCTTTTTATTCAAACAATCTTAAATTTCCTTCACCAAACGACGATCTGTGTCAAGTTTTATTGAAATTGGTCTCGTGGTTCTTGAGAAGAAGATGAAAATGTGAAAAGTTACAGACAGACGGAAGACAGAAGAAAAGATGATCATAAAAGCTTGCCTTCTGCTTAGAAAATGAAAATTTGAACTTGACATTTTCTTACATTTTACACTTAAAACTTCCAACAGATCAATGCCAGTTTTGATAAGAATGTATGGGTTTTTTGTGGTGAAGGTTTAACTGCACTTGTGGTTTATAGAGAATTTCCTGAGTAAACACGCCCCTGCACGTGTGTTTGTCATTCTTACTTTGATAATGTGAGAGGACAGGGATAACGTCGGAAGAGAGCACATTTATGGGACTTTATCTTTGTATAGGTTAAAACCCGCAAGGGCATGTGTATTTGTAAACATATTTACAGGTATCTTATCTAGATCTTATCCGGGAGCTGGCAGAAAATTCACTTGCCCTGCCCTGTCTCTCAACGCACTCCAAAATCGAGGATAATGGATTTTTATCACGTCTAGGTACATTTTGTACAATGTACATGTATTATAGGCAATTCATGTCGGCCATCTACCTGAAAGACAAACACTTTGAAGACAGCCTATCTAAACAAACCTTATTTATATTGATATATTCTGACAAATCAGCATATTAATTGATCTCAAAAACACGTAACAGACTACTCCGATCCGTGATGAAACATTCATCATATTGCAAATGGTTGCCTGTAAACGCAGCAAAACAAATGAAAGAACGGAACAATGGCCGCTAGTATACAGTATTAGTTTCTTAATTTCTTAATAATCCTTTTTCGAACCAAAAAGGTTGAATGATCGATTGTTCCAGACAGAGCAGTAAAGCAAGGTACAGCGATTAGAAAGTAACTGACCGTAAATACTGTCTGATGTTGTCGCTGTTGATCTGACCGATGATCTCCGAGGAGATCGCCGGGTTCCCGTCTTGGACAATGGCGTCTGAAATTCCTGGAGCATTTTGATCACCCTTGTCTGTAAGAAATCCGAACCGCCCAATAATCATTCCAAAACCCAGTCCCACAGCGGCCGCTATCAGCGTCCAAAGAACAACTCTCCTCTTGGCTTGAGAGTGCGGATTCATTTTACATAGCTACGGATCTCAGAAAGATTTTCTCAAAGAAGGATCAATGCACCTGTGATGTTTGGATATACCGAAGGTCAAGGATGTCATAAATAGTGGCTCTTTATTTTATCATTTTAAAATCTGTTTAAGGCATATACAGACAACCCTGAACGTACTTTATAAAAGTATTTCATAAGCTACTTAGTTGTATGACAAATATTCTGAACCCGGTTGTATGCACGAGTCATAAAATTAAATGTGACATTGACCCTAATGGGTTATTAAATCGATAATATGGCATTGCATTTGTTAGGTAGAATTTATTTTGCCGTCCTCGGAAGGTTACGCAATGCGCATGTCACGCGACACATATTCTGGTTGCTATGCAAATGTAAACATTTCGACACATTTTGTTTTCGGTGACTTGCAATAAAACAGGTCCATAAGATGATATTAAATAGCTTACATTATTACTGAAAATCCTCCAGGCTGTTATTTAGGGTGCTAGTACCATCTGTAAAAGGTTGAGTTTTCTTGATTTTTGGAGGATTGAAGTCTGGATTTGAAACTTGTGTTTTCGCGTCAGTTGCAAAGTCTGAGTTTACTGATTCCGGATTATAAACTTCTTAATAATTTGACAGAAAGTAAGAAATGGATCGGTGAATTCTTTTAGAAATATTTTCCTGTCACAATATTGGGCAAATTAACTGTCATACAATACTATCTGTGTTCCGTGTGTTGGCAAATATTTTTAAGTGCCCTCCAAGTTGACTTCATCGTGTTTGTATGGGTACAGGTATTCGGATACACAAAATTAACGCTGTGGACCATAGTAAAATTATTAAAGCCTTCTTCACCGAGGGAGCTATATGCTCTCCAACAATGGCGTATGATAGTAGTGTCCAGCCTTATGTGCTTCTTAATTACTGTCACCAGAGTATCTGACAAAAAAGAGCAATTTTTAGAATCCCTTTCAATTCCCCCAAACACCCACACCCCGTCCACACGTCTTCCGTTGTGATATTTCCTTTTTCCAAATTTTGATTCATCAATCTCAACAATTTTTCCAGGCCCCCCGATGATATTACTGCCGTATTTTTCCAAATATATTTCGCACACATCTTGTCCACAATCATACCAATCTGTTATAATTTTTTGAGAAATTTCCAGTTCATGAATTACAAAATCTTGCGAACATTTATAAACCCCAAAATATGTAATCAAAATGATTTTTTCCAATGTTAAATTGTGATTGTCAAACCAAGTTGACTTTCTAATCGAAACTTTCCTGTTGCATTTTTTGTGGCTACATTTCCAAACGTGGTTATCGCTACTGTAAGACGAGTTCTTTCGAAGTCCAAATACTCCAAAACCACACAAGATTTAGAACTACAGTCACGAAGATTCAGAATAAGACATATTGTATCAGCCAATTGATTATGCTCTCCAAAGCATCGCATATTTTCACAAGATCTTTAAGTTTCATTCGAATATTTGTTTTCATTGAACACCTGTTGAACTGTCAAAGTCGTAAATATTCGCTTTCCGCAGAATTGGCGCGTGCGAAATTAACAACAGATGCCATTTTGAAGAATTATGTAAATATCATTGTTTATTGCAAGGATTTAAAATTCCAGTTAAAACTATCGTTTAAAACGTAGTTTTTAACATGACAAAATGTCAAAGAATTCAAATTTGGGGTAAAATACCTGAAAAAACCCGCTTATTTTTCAAATATGGCAATCGCCAATCGATTGCTTATTATAAAGAAGACGTCTTCCGCGTACTATGTTTTAGCGCGTTTTCTTTATGGGCACCGGCAAAGTAAATTAGTTCTATTAGTAAGGATTGATGTGTTCACCCCAACCGTATCACAAAGAACTTCAATAAGACTTCCGATAAAATGTACATAGCATCGTTTTTAAAGACGTTGACTTCTGAGCTTTTGAGCACAACTGCGCAGGGTGCTACAACTAAGTATTTACTGATTCAATACTGATCCCATCGGTGCAAACATATTACGCATCTATTACTGAACCCTACATATGTATCTAGAATGCAGTTGAAAAAAATTGTGTCCAATTCAAATTTTGAAAGGGTTTTGCAGGGACTTTATTCTGTGGCGGAAGGATTGATTAATCAAAAACCTCTAAATCTGCCTGGTATTATTGCAGTTTCTGTATCATCCGATATATCTTCTATTTTTATACTCCTATACATGTATTTCAGTTTTATGATTTATGATACAAGTAGTTAAGACTTGTAACTAGTTCAAATGTTGTAATTTATTAATTTGGTTGATATATTTTTTCCAAACAGAACACCGATTCTTAAAAAAGTTTAAATAAATTTTCTCGAAATTTGGAATTAAAATTCAGTATCTTCCCCTATAATTTAAAAATTTGGTGTCTAACCCCAACTTTTCTAAGTTCCATTTTAGAATTTAAGGCAAGGCTTTGAAAATTAGGTGAAATTTTAGAAATTGACATTGCTCCTAAAATGTCGTTTTGATGAAGTTCCACCCTCCTGTGACGTCATAAGATTTCGCGAAGTCAATGATTTATTAAGATATATGCATAACAGGAACATAGATTTTGTTGGAGTCTTTTTAAATGGTCATTGTAAAAATCTTGTTAACCATAAGATATTTCAAAAGTCTAAGTTATATATGAACAATCAATTATAGGTTTCAAAATATCGAATCCAATTCATTAATTTGTTTATCAGGTCCATTATGCGATAGATTTCCTTTATCTTTCACAAACATTTTGTATATTTTTTAAGAAACAGTTTCATGAAATTGTTATGAACACTATTCTATCGTTACAACCAGCTTGTGTGAAATTTTGTTAATGCTGATTAAAGAAAACCGCAATTTTGATAAAGGTATATGTGTGTTAATTGATAAAAAAAAATGTTAATACCGCAACGTACCTATTTTATCATTTTTATTTGTCACTAAGATATATTATTTGAAGAATCAACAATCAAATATAAGATTGAACCTATAATTCTACAAGGGTGGAAGTACCTTAAACTCCCAATATCGTGAATTTTTTTGTATATCAAGTGCAAAAAGGTCATTATTTATTTCCGTTACTGACTAGTATTTAACTTTTTTCTGTAATATTAGAAAAGATGATTATGTATCTATTTGATGTGATGATTGATTTGTGTTGCTTAAGTTGTGTTGACACCAACAGACAAATCAAGCAGTGTAGTTTCTATTGCAAGATCATGCTACATGCATATCCGTCAGATAGGTAGCATTCGTCCATTCATCTCTGAGATCCCATGTAAGATACTTGTGAACTCTTTGGTAACACCGATATTAGATTATGAAAATGCCTTATTATATGGAGTGAACAAGCAATACACGAACAAACTTCAGCGTGTACAGAATACTGTTGCCAGAATTGTAATGCGGACCGTAAAATACAAACACATCATGCCTGTTCTGATCCAATTGCATTGGCTTCCAGTCGAGTACTGTGTTCAATACAAAATTCTGTTGTATTTTTGCAAGTGTCTTCATAACCTGGCTCCTGGATATTTATCAGAACTGATAACATCATACATACCAGCGAGATAGCTACGATCGGAATCAGTCTCTCTGGTTACCTTTGATCTTCCACCTGTACTTGAATGTGAAAACATACCTAACAATGTATCGGAGATTCCTACACCAGAAATAGCGAAATCTGTTCTATACCTTAGTGTAATAGCATCCAAAATTCCAAAGTTTGATTCAAACTTGAAAAATCAGCTACTAATTGGTAGAAATGTGCTTGAAGCTCACCATGTTGAAGAGCAAATCCTTGGACCCCAGGGAGTAGCGTTTGCTCAGAAACTTGGATTCGGCTAGGCCATCATTGGTGAAGTGTGTCTTGGGAGGATCCACCAAAGACCTTCACTGAATGTGAAAAAAGTCTCGATTCTAATTAATAATGAAAGAGTGACATGTAATGGACCTTGTCCTAGTTATATGCAAGTGAAGGAACAGATCTCGTCAGGCTACAAAGTTAGTAACGACGTTTTCTTGAGAACCCCAGAGGACGATCGTATTGGCCTATCTGTGGAAGACAGACTGTTTTTGCAACTCATGTACAAAAGGTTTTCAAAGAACAGTGAGGGTTAATGGACTGCTCATCTACCCTTCCTACAGCTTCCTGCTGACCTACCGAACAACAGACCTTACGCTTCGCACAGAGCACAGCTTTTGCATAATAGTATTCAAAGAGACTTTGTTAAAAAAAAACAGTTTGTGATATTCATGAAAACAAGTACTGGAAAGTGGCGCCGCAGAAGTTACAGCTGATTCAACTAACACTGCTTGCTGGTTCTTACAGCTATTTGGTGTACGAAACCCAAAGAAACCTAATCAGATAAGAGGCGTGTTCGATTTTTCAGTCAAATATGGAGGAGTTTCTCTCAATTTCATGTTCATGGCAGAGCCAGAGATGATAACTAGCTTCCTAGGAATTTTGCTGCGCTTTAGGAAAGATGAGGTAGCTATGAGAGCAAGACATTGAACAAATGTTCTACCGGTTTCGCGTAAATGAAGATCACCGTGATTTCCTACGCTTTTTTCTGGTACAGGAACAACAACCCTGATGATATCTTGATAGAGTATAGGATGACCTCCCATGTATTTGGAAGCAGTCCTTCACCGGCGGTCGCCTCTTATGGACTACTCAAGACAGCGGAAAATGCAGAACCTTGATGTCAAAGATTTTGTACATCAATACCTTTATGTTGATGACGGGCTCATTTCGTTACCAATCGAATCCGATGCCATTGAGCTAATGAAATGTACCTAGTGTGTCATGAAAACAGACGGTCAGATTAGACTTCACACAATAACGTCCAATAAGGCAGTTGTTATGAAAACCTTTGACATTAGTGATCGCCATGGAGACGTAAAGCAAATTGGCAATAATCATTTAGTTCACCAATCTCATGGACTATGTTGGAATTTGAAAGACGATACCTTTGTGTTTAAAGTACCGAAGACTGAAACACCTTTCACCCGTCGTGGTTTACTTTCCAATTGACGTCATTGCACCTATCCTTGTTACTGGTAAAATTCTCCTTCGAAAGTATACTACACAGGGAATAGACTGGGATCAACCACTGCCTACAGAGTATACTACACAGGGAATAGACTGGGATCAACCACTCCCTACAAAGTATACTACACAGGGAATAGACTGGGATCAACCCCTCCCTACAAAGTATACTACACAGGGAATAGACTGAGATCAACCCCTCCCTACAAAGTATACTACACAGGGAATAGACTGGGATCAACCACTCCCTACAGAGTATACTACACAGAGAATAGACTGGGATCAACCACTCCCTACAAAGTATACTACACAGGGAATAGACTGGGATCAACCACTGCCTACAAAGTATACTACGCAGGGAATAGACTGGGATCAACCCCTCCCTACAAAGTATACTACGCAGGGAATAGACTGGGATCAACCCCTCCCTACAGAGCATCTTCATAGATGGAAAGAATGGCAATCTTCTCCTCAATGCCTAAGTGACATTGCTATACACCGTTTGCTATTCCATACGTCAGTCAGTTCAGCCAAGGTGGCAACAGTTCATATATTTTCTGATGCGTCATAAAAAGCAACAGCTGTTTCGGCTTACCTTAAAACAATGGCTTTTAATGACCTTAGCAGTGTTCGTTTCTTGATGGACAAAGGCAAGTTACATGTAGCACCACTCAAGGGTATAAATATTCCTCGTCTGGATGTATGCGTTGCCGTCTTAGCGGCCGAGCTTGCAGAAATAATATCTGTTCAACTTAACATTCCATTACCTACATGTACCATGAAATCCTATACGGACAGTCGAGTAGTCTTGGGGTATATCAACAACCACATCCGAATATTGTATACATATGTAAACAACAAGGTTGATTGAATTTTGAGGAACTTTATTTCTAGTGAAAAGAACCCCACTGATTCTTGTACATGATGTGTGACATCTGTGATCAACGTTATGAGGCTACAGTGGTTTATTGATCCTCAGTGGCTTTGTAATAACTCGGAACCAGAAATAACACCTACTCAGTATCCTTTCATTCAACCTGAAAGTGACCAGAATGTTAGATCTCTTGATGTGATAACCGCAACTTGTAGTGTGTAGTTTATATGTCCTCATTACAATCCAGTCTTGGAATCAAAAGATTTGAACAATTTTCCAATTCGTGTGACCTTTCTGGAATCGCCTAACTTCAGCGATTTTGCAGCAAATTAATAAATCGACATGATCAACAGCAGAAACCTGTCAGAGTCAAACATGTTGAGGAGATGAGGATAGCTGAGACCTTTGCACTGAAACAAATACAAAAAGAAAGTTTTTCTAAAGATGTCAAAAACTTATTGGCTAGAAGTCCCTTAACTAAGGATAGTAAAATTGCAACACTTTCACCATTTTTGGATAACAAAGGACTTCTTCGAGTAGATGGGTGGATTAACAAAGCTACTGGTATACTACCTGCAAAAGAAATAAACCCAATCATCCTTCCTAAAAACAGCCATGTTTCTTTACTTTTGATTTGTCATGTTCACGATCACGTAAAACATCATGGAAGACTATTTACATAAGAAACTCTTCGCACTAAATGTTATTGGGTACATGTAATTGGAACTAAACATATGATTGCTTCTATGATACACAAGTGTGTCACATAAGATGTCGGATGTTCCCATTGACAGAATTACTCCTGGACCCGTGTTTACATCCGTGGGGATTGATGTTTTTGGACCCTGGGAGGTTTCCACACATAGAACTCGTGGAGGGGCAACAAAGAGTAAAGGATGGGGTTTGATATTCACCTGTCTATGAGCTAGAGCAGAACATATCGAGGTTTTCGAGCAAATGACAAAGATATTCATTCATCAATGTTTAAGTAGATTCATGGCAGTCCGTGGCCCTGTGAAGTTTATAGGATCAGACTGTGGCTCAAATTTTATTGGAGCAGCAGAGGAGATGAAAGTTGATACGGTAAAAGTTGAAGAGGAACCAGTGCAGCAATTTCTGAACAAATCTGGGATTACTTGGATTCTCAACGTACCTCATTCTTCACACATGGATGGTGTATGGGAACGAATGATAGGAAAGACTCGGAAAATCCTTGACTCCATACTTTTTGAATCGATTACTAAACATCTTACTAATAAAACTCTAGCGACATTTTAAGGTGAAGTTTCTGCTATCATAAACTCCCGTCCAATTACCTCCATTTCATCAGATCCAGATGAACACCATTGATGCTTCTCACTGGAAAAGTAGAATTCTTATCCGCCGTGTCGGACTCACTTAGACCACAATATGCTTACCGTTCTCAGCGGAAACGTGTTCAAATTCTTGCTGATATATTCTTGCAACAATGGCGTAAACAATATTTGAATATTTCACAGACTAGAAGAAAATGGAATAGTGAGAAACCTCAAAGTAGACGAACATAGAAATCGTTGGCCAATGAGTGATTTTCATCGTGTGTTTAACAGTGAAGAGGACCTTGTGCGGAAAGTAGTCGTGCGAATCACTCAAGGCGACAAACCAACTTTCTATATCCGTCCTGTACATGAACTGGTGCTCCTGCTCGAATCTCAGTGATATCTAGAGACTTTCTGTTGAATCTCAGTTATATTTAGATACTGTGTGTTGAATCTCAGTGACATTATCTCTGTGACATTTAAGGACTGTTGATTTGTGAAACAAACCTTTATTGGAGATAAACGTATAAACATGTGTATTTGACAATTTTTTCATACTACACTTTGCTTTTACTATATTATTTTGTATTTTGTCAAACATGGAAGTAGTGACATTTACTGAGGCGGGGAGCGCGGTGGAATGTATGAGTTATCCATCTTTGCATACTTTTTTTCTATTAGAGTTTTTTTGGTCTTGTCTTGGAACTCTTTGGAAGTTATTATTTTGCACGTTGCTCCAACGTAACAGTGTGGCCCCGCCACACGTCAGACTTCAATTTTGGCTACAGTCATTGTATCCCCGTCCTTGCAAAATGTAAGTTGTTTTCCTACATTTACATGCATATTATAGAATGTATAAGTGTATTTTGCATGGTGTGTTCGTGTCCATGTTTATTTCATCCTGTAAATTGTTACCCAGGCTGGTCTATGTTAGACGCCATGTTTTCTCGTGTTTACATTCTCTAAGTTGTAAATTCTCGAATGATTTCCTTTACATTTGCATACAGTGAAATTATATGGCAATACAGCAATACTTCATTTAAATTAGATTTATTTCTCATTGTTTAAATATTGAATACATATGTGCCCGCTAATTATAAGTTGCTTATCTAGGACAAAATGCTGCATTATTTTCATTTTTCATTATATTTCTAAGTAATGTTTATTTTCTGTAATTTATGATTATTCATTTACTGACATTTTGTTTTGTTGAACTGTAATAATTGATTTGTTATAAATAATGTTTCAATTCTTTACCACACATTCACACGATGTTCTGAATAAATGACTTCATCCATAAACATCAGATCGCGTTTGGTTATACCAAATGGCTTCCAGCCAGTACAGACAGAATGAGATGACAAATAAATGTTCATTGCATATAATTCACAACTTTCACCCTAGCAGGCGACGATAGTGTTTTCTCCTTTCTTTTAAATACAAAAAAAACTTATTTACACTATAATCATGGGTCCAGGATTTAGTTATTCCTAATGCAAGGTGAAGATAACGAACAGTGATCAATCTCATAACTCCTACAAGCAATGCAAAATAGATAGTTGGGCAAACACGGACCCCTGGACACACCAGAGGTGGGATCAGGTGCCTAGGAGGAGAAAGCATCCCCTGTTGACCGGTCACACCCGCCGTGAGCCCCATATCCTGATCAGGTAAACGGAGTTATCCGCAGTCAAATCAGTCTGCCAAGAACGGCTAATCTCTGATTCCCTACAAAATAAATGGCCTTTAGGAACTCTCCTGATTTCAGTGCATTTGAAATATAGCCATACATATGGACAATTTCCATTGTCGCATCCAATGACATTGTCATTGTCTTTGTTGTATGGAACCCTGCAGGTGCAAATTATCTCACAGTGATCTTTCCCAGAAATGCAATTTTCCTGCTGACCTGTAGATGGAGTTGATGAAGCAGTTTCCGCAATGATCTTGAATATATCTTTCCTATAAGCCCAGGAAGAATGGTTTTCTTGAAGAACATTCACACTTCATCAGCATTTCCTTATAGAAATTAGCGTTGAACACAATTCTCTCAACACAAAAGTATTCTAATGTCCATACAACAAAGTCACAATAATTAAAATTGCACATCAGTAGCCATATTCGCTAGCCAAGGGTTTACGATCCGCTCCACTCCTCTACAAACGTAGAGAAGCGGAGCGGATCGTAAACCGTTGGCTAGCGAAGATGATCAGTAGCTGGCACTGAACTTGATAATAGAAGGCATGCTCCTTATTCAAATGCATTTCTCATATACTGCTTTGTAGGCAGTTAGCACCATTTAGGTCCGATTCTCTTCGGCAGTAGGGGCAATTAATCTCTAACAAAACTTCAGCATCACAACATTGGCACACAACTTCTTTATCTGTACTAGCTCCCATGAATGGATACTTTGGGTTATCACAAATCCACTGTCATGCCATTGACAAATGGTGTACATGGATGACATTGCGTGATGTAGGGTACCTGTAAAGTGCGAAACGAAACGAAATCTACCAAAACGAAACAAAATCTACCGAAACGAAACGAAATCTACCGACACGAAACGAAACAGATTGTATAACCGAACTTTTTTAATTATGATAATTATAATGGTATCTTAGGGCCCTGTGAAAGTTACCACATATCAATAAAATTCGCCTCCCCTTTGATGTAGGCTTTCGGCTTGACTGTTACAAAGTTTTAAAAGTTGGAAAGGGGGGAGTAAGCACAAAGTACATATCCGTAGTTGGTTAAATGCCATGTACAATTAGTTTCGGATTCATACATTTAAGAACCGAGGGTTACAGTCTCAGAGATCT
The DNA here is from genome assembly GCF_947568905.1 of Ostrea edulis. NCBI lineage: Eukaryota > Metazoa > Mollusca > Bivalvia > Ostreida > Ostreidae > Ostrea > Ostrea edulis. The sequence continues at coordinate 5,521,867 of NC_079168.1, forward strand.
GGGGAAACACACTATACGAGGGGTGGGGTCGCCGACATTAGATCCGCCTTTGGGCATAGATACATTGTTTGAAGAAGCCGGTGTCTGAGAAAATTGAAGGCAGAAGAGCTCTTAACCTCTTATTTTATCTCTAACTGCTGAGGTGCGAGTACTTTCAATAATGGAAAAACTCTATACATTTGGGATGTTGCTAAGACGGGAATTGAAAACGGGACGGAAAACGGATTTTTTTTAAATGCAATAATATTAGGAGGAGGTCGACATTTTGTAAACTGAAAAGGCTTATGAACAAGGGGATTTTAAGCAGAAATCACAAAGAGAACGGGAGGATATATTCAGAATCCACCATTTGATATACTACATACAAATACACAATATCCACATGTATACATATATTTGTCTTTAGAGCAAAAAATACTGAAACATGTATTTATGCCCAAAATCGGATTCAACCCCGACGACCCATCCCTCGTTTAGTGTGTTTCCCCAGACCTCTGACCTGTGAGGACTGTAACATTCTGTTCTGAAATTTATGGATCAGAAGCTAATAACACATGGTATTTATGTTCTTTGTGCTTACCCCCCCCCCCTTTTCCAACTCTTAAAACTTTGCATCAGTCAAGCCGAAAGCCTACATCAAAGGGGAGGTGAATTTTATTTATATGTGTAAACTTTAACAGGGTCCTAAGATACCATTTTCAATTATTATAATTAAAAGAGTTCGATCATACAATCTGTTTCGTTTCGTTTCGGTAGGTTTCGTTTCGTTTCGGTGGGTTTCGTTTCGTTTCGGTAGATTTCGTTTCGTTTCGGTAGATTTCGTTTCGTTTCGTTTCGATTTCGTTTCGCACTTTACAGGTACCCGCGTGATGTATTCAAACTTTACATCCTTCTCATGATCACATTCCCAATGAGGTGAAGGACTTGGAAAATGGATAACATATGTCTCTGATGAGATTTTTAAATGGGTTTGTCAGAATGAGAATTGCACACTCTTTTGGCACGGGAGGCTGTTATCCAATTGATTTGGAAATTAAATCATTGTTTGATATTGGCCTGTTCACGGGTGACAGCTTCACAATTTTTTTAGTTCCATCTTCACTCACAAATAATGTTTCAAATACTTCCTTACACCGTTTGAGTACCTCATCTTTGCACATAGATCCATATTTTTCTTTATATAGTTCAGTGAGCACTTTTGGAAAGTCTCTGTCTAAAGCCCACAGGTCTGTGTGTTTGGAAAACTGTGGAATTAGTGACAATAGAGCAGGCTTGGTTCCGGTGAACTCAACTTCTTATAGAATATATATGGTCTAACTCTGCAGTATTTGGCTCTTGCACTGAATATATCTTGCGTTATGGAGGCCCAGATGTAATTTGTGATACGTCATCAATTGCTTGATAAATTCAATTTTCTTCTTCTATGTCTTAGCAGATGTGAAATCAATGTCCTGAATCCTTTTGTATTCTGCTCTATTTACACAGTTTGGAAACATTCAGTATGATTTCTCCTCTGTCACGGTGTTGCTGTTCCTAACTTTAACTGAAGTTTCTACAGCAAATAGAAGTGCTTCAACATGAGAACATACTTCCTGAATTCCTGCCATACATGTGCAGTGTGCTGTACTGATGGAGCCATCTCTCTCCACAATCAATCAAGGTCTCAAACTTGGATCAGACATCTGTTTCGAAAGCTTCACTTTCCTTAAGATGTTTGAAATGCATGCGTCTTAATATACTCACAATTTTGTATTATAATTGGTCAATACTTAATTCCATCTCGTATATTAGCTTGCATCATGTATAAAACATTTAGGTAGAATGCATGAAGTTAAGTATTGCATATTGCATATTCTTGCAGAAAAAATATTAAAATTATGGATCCCTCAGGGGACGTTCAAACCCTCTGTCCACCCTCGTTTGCAATTTTGTATACAAATTTGAACTTTCAAATCCTTGAAGGAATTTTGGACCAAAATGAAAAGCTGCTAAATTTGTTGGGTTTTTTTAAATGCACCTCTTTCATTAATTGATGTGACAAATATATTCAATATGCACACACACACACGCGCGCGTACACACACACACACACACACATGCACACAAACACGCACACATACTCACGCATACACACACACACACACTTCAAAGTGAACAATTTCACTCATTTCTCTGATATATATATATATATATATATATATATATATATATATATATATATATAATTCTCCTGTCCATGTTTTAGTCTCTAGGTTAGAAAAAAATAAATGTTTGATATCTTGGAAAGGTTTTTTTAACTGAATCCGTTCCTATTCATATTGAATATAGCTGAATATGGCTGTACTGACAAGCTGATAGACCTTATCCAAATAACCTTATATAAATATATATATATATATATATATATATATATATATATACACACACACAAAGCACTTGACCATGTATCCATGTTGTGGATCAGACACTTTGAGGTATCGGGTGTTGTTGGAACTTCAGTGCTTTTATATATATATATATATATGTGTGTGTGTGTGTGTGTGTGTGTGTGTGTGTGTGTGTGTGTGTGTGTGTGTGTATTTTATCAGTTTCCGTGATTCTATGTTTTTGCACGTCTACCCTAGACATGATCAGTACGGGAATGTCTGATGTTGATTCAATTTCCTAGGCTGCTTATTTGTTTTTTGTTTGGAGTTGGTCCACTTTGTTTACTTATTCAAACTTGTTATTTACATTATCTTTCTCTCATTTTTGTTCATTTCTTACTTCATTTACATAGTTTATTTTTATTTATTTATTTAGTTTTGTGTGTGTGTTGATATTTTTTACTTATTATTAACTTTTATAAATTATTTATTCTTAATGCATAGTTAAAATAGAATCTCCCTGGGTACGAATTACCTTTGCTATTTGTCAACGTAATTGGATTAAATCGTTCCACTTGAGATTAATGAAGTCTATTTTTATCACTTCGTACATTTTGGATCAGCTCTTTGGACGAATAAGGCATGTCCTAATTCGCTCCATTTTTAACATTGATTGGCAAGCCTAAAGACCAAAAAACATGTAGTCTGCGTTGTAAATACGTTTGTAGATTAGTGTAGTTGTAGTGCTAGATGTATTTATATGTAGTTTTTGTTATTATTCTCTGTTGATATTGGCCACATTATGTAATTCTTTTCGATTGTCCTGAAGAAGTGACTGGTCGTCCCGAAAATTTGACAATCTGGTTGTTCGTGTCGTTGGTCATTTTAGTACTTTGTATAATTTTTTGTATTTGACCTTGTATCCGTGTTGTGAATCCGACACTTTGAGGTATCGTGTTTTGTTGGAATTTTATTTTGTAAACTGAAGTAAGGTATAATGATGTAATCTTCCGCGTTTCCTCTATTCACAAGCCTTTTAAAGATATCGGGCTCGGGATTTTAAAAATCCTGAGTCTTCCTTCTTCCGTTGGCTTCTTTCACAAGCAGACGCTCTGAATATCGCTAAGATAAATCTACTTTAATCGCGACTTTTTCTTCGATAAATTCGTGTTTTTTGGTTAAATATTTGATTACTTGCTTTAATAAACACGTTGTGTATACTATAGAGCCACGTTTTGCAACTTTTTTGACACGCTGTGTTGTGATTATTTTACGGCACGTTGTGCATTATGGAGAAAGGCCATTTTGACGACCATTCTTCTGATTGTGACCAATATGAGTCGGGTTAAGAATCGAGTAGGGAAGATTTCAGTGAGGGTGATGACAATGGGGACAGTTTGTCAATACATGCTGACAATGAGTCAGACTCTGAAAGATTTGACTCTACTGAGGGTGAAGCATCGTTCATGTTGGAGGGGGGCATGGCATCGTACTGTAGAAAGTACTTCTATAAACATCTGACAGATGAGAGCATCAAGAGAAATATTCTAGATGATGCTCCTGTGCCTTCAAATGCTTTCTGCAACCCTCCAAAGGTTGACGAGTTTGTTGAAGATTTCATAGACTACAACTCTATGAAATTTCTTAAGTTGCATGATAAAAGTTTAGCTTTTATACAAAAGAAAATAACACAAGTTATGGGACCATTGGTCAAAGTTTGGTCAGCCATTGATGGGGCTAGGAAAGGACAGGAAGAAAATGACAATATTTCAGTCATGGATATGCTCAAATTAGTGGAGCAAGTGGTCGTTCTGGTCGGGCAGGCAAATTCTACTTGTTTGTACGAACGACGCCTGAACTTCCTGGCCAAAATCATGAAAGATGTTAAAAAGGCCAAAGAGCAATTAAAAACTTACGAGCATAATTTAGCTCAGGAGACCGATACCCTGTATGGTGACACCATATATAAAGCCCTGGATCGTAGATGCAAGAGCAAGAAGCGTGCAAGGGAAATATCCCGTGAGATCCAATCAAAGCGTAGACGTTTTGACCAGCCCTTTCGGGGGACGCCCTCACGTGGATACTCGCAAGGTCATAGCCAAGGACGTGGGGGCAGAGTCTCGACATACCAGTCTTTCAAGCAAAGTGGGCAAGGCCCAAAGAAGGGAGGTTCTGCATTTAGGATCCCCAAGAAGAACAGAACTGGAGACAGCAGGTATGAAATCAAAAGAGGACATACCTCTAGTTTTGCAACAAATAGTGAAAATCTCGAGTCTGAACAAACTGCATGCCTCAGTAAGTCAGATAGAATTCAAAGAAATTTTTCAAAACGACATTCCCTTGGGGGGGGGAGATTAAAACACTTTCTAGAAAGTTGGAAATTGATAACAAGAGACAAATACTTGTTGGAGAGTATTTCCGGATATCAGATAGAATTTCATACAAAACCAATTCAAACAAATTCACAATATCAAATCGTTCTGCCAGAAATGGAAACAAATGTTCTAAATTCAGAAGTAGAGGAAATGTTATCAAAGAGGGCAGTGGAGTTTGTTCAGTCTCAGACAAAAGATCAGTTTGTCAGTCATTTGTTTGTACGCCCCAAGAGGGATGGGGGAATGAGACCAATCTTCAACCTGAAAAGCCTGAACCAATATGTCACTTACAATCACTTCAAGATGGAAGGCTTTCAGGTTGTGAGAAATCTCATACAGAAGGGGGGTTGGCTATGCAAAGTAGATCTCAAGGATGCATAATTCTGCATACCAATTCACTCAGATCACAGAAAGTTTCTGAGGTTTCGTCACAAGGGTCAGATACTGCAGTACCGGAGTCTACCCTTCGGACTTGCATCAGGCCCACGGATTTTCACAAAAATTATGAAACCAGTTGTTGCCCTACTGAGGCGAATAGGGGTCCGTCTAGTGATATACTTAGACTTTGTTGTGGCTCCTTCACAATCTGGGTTGGCTTGTATACTGGAAAAAATCAGTTCTAGGTCCCAGTCAACAACTAGAATTCTTAGGTCTTACAATAGACTCATTAAAAATGGAGATAACTCTTTCAGAAACAAAAGTGACTGGTATAAAGCAAAAATGTTGAAATCTACTAGGCAAGGAAACTGTATCAATTCAAGAATTAGCAAGTTTAATCGGTACATTAAATGCCACAGTAGAGGCAGTTATCCCGGCTTCTATTTATGTAAGAGAGTTACAAATGTTCCAGATCAAGTGTCTTCTGAAATCACAAGAGAATTATCAGAAAATGATTGTTTTTCCCAAAACGTGCTAAGAGGAGATAACTTGGTGGATCCAGCAGCTGGATCAATGGAATGGGGAAAAAATTCGAATGTCAGTGAACACGGATCTAATAATAGAGACAGATGCCTCAAAAACGGGGTGGGGGGCAGTCTGTCCCATTCTATCAGTAAAAATGGGAGGACCATGGACTCCATTAGAGAAAGAACTGCACATCAATGCACTGGAAATGAAGGCAGTTCAATTTGCAGTTCAATCTATGACGAAGGAAAGCAAAAATATTCATGTTCATATAAAGTCAGACAACAAAATAACAGTGGCCCATCTAAACAAGATGGGGGGCACCCATTCAGGTTTGTTACTAAAAATAACGAAAGAGATATGGTCATTATGCCTATCCAAGCAGATCATGCTTACTGCAGAATATCTCCCCGGGAGATTGAACATTCAGGCAGACTCAGATAGTCGACACATGAAAGACTCCAGCAACTGGATGCTGAATCAGGGGATTTTCAAACAGATCAATCAGAGATCAATCAGAGATGGGGCCCATTAGAAATGGACTTGTTTGCAGATCGCCTGAATGCTCAGCTACAACAGTACATGAGCTGGCGCCCAGACCCACAAGCAAAGGGAACAGATGCATTTCAAATACCATGGCAAAAACTAAAAGGGTGTGCATTCCCCCCATTCTGTCTGATAACAAGATGCCTAGCAAAAGTGCTGAAGGAAAAAGCAGAAATAATAATAATATCTCCAGCATGGCAAACTCAGCCATATTATCCAATACTTTTGGCACTGTCAATAGACAATCCAGTACTGTTACCTCCCATTCAAGATCTGCTACTATCACTAGAGGGTCAGATGCATCCACTAATGAGAACTCACACGCTGAAATTAGTGGCATGGAAAGTTTCAGGAGAATCAAGGAAGCAGCAGGAGTTTCTAAACAAATTTCCGAACTTTTGGCAACAGGATGGCGGAAAGGAACTCAGACAGCTTACAATAGCTGCTGGAGACAGTGGAATAGCTGGTGTCACACACGGAAAATTGATCCATTTCACACCACTGTGGAAAATATAGCTGATTTCTTAGCAGAGCTTTATGCTAGAGGATATGAATATAGAACCATCAATAACTACAGGTCAGCCATTTCTGCCTTCCATGCAAGGGTAGAGGGGAAAAAAGTTGGAAAGCATGAGTTGATATGTCACTTAATGACAGGGATATTTAACAAAAACCCACCAATTCCTCGATATACACAAATGTGGAATGTAAACAAAGTTCTATCATACATCATCAGTATGGAAAGTGATCAAGATCTTTCTCTTAAAGAGATTACATTGAAATTATACATGCTTATGGCACTTGCATCTGCAAGTAGATCATCAGAAACCCATAAACTGGATATTGGAAACATGAGCTTATGTAGTGATAAGATTGTCTTCACTTTGCCAAAATTGCCTAAATCAAGACAAGTTGGACAGAATGCAATAAGCATTGAATTTGACAAATTTGAAGGGAATGAAAAATTGGACATTATCTCATGTACAATAATTTACCTAGAAAAAACTACAGACCTTAGAAGAGATGAGACACAGCTCTTTGTAAGCTACATCAAATCTCACAGAGCAGTTAAATCCTGCACAATTGCTAATTGGTTAAAATGTTTCATGGAACTGATTGGAATAGATATCTCAATTTTCAAACCTCATTCTACCAGAGGTGCAAGCACATCAAAAGCAAACAAATTTGGATTGTCAATAGATCAAATCATTTCAAAAGGCAACTGGAAATCATGCAAAACCTTTCAGAAGTTTTATAATAGACCAATAAATGAAGAAAAGGACACTTATCAGAGCTGTGTCACGAAATTGTAGTTTGGTATATATATACATTTTAGAGACTTTAAACAATACATCATTATACCTTACTTCAGTTTACAAAATAAAATTGGAAATTTTATAAGTGCGCTTTAGCGCACGCAATGAAATTATAATTTTATGAGTAAACTGAAGTAAGGTACTTCCCACCCAACCCAACCCAAATACATATACATGCTTCCAATACATATATCCAAACCAAACCAAACCAACCAACAACAAAAACCAACCCCCCCCCAAAAAAAAAAAAACAATATAGGATATATATATATATAAAGAGGGTTAAGAAATAAAAATATTTATGATATATCTTATATGTTTACTTTGCAGACAGAAAATCTGCATATATACATATAAGCCTATGTAATATTAACAGAAGAAAGTGGTAGCTAAATGCATTCATGAATATTATAACAATTTGTTTTTGCAGAGACTCAAAGGAGAAGTAGCTAGAACATAGAGAGTGAGAAAAAGAATCCAAGTGACAGGAACTGTACTTTGTTCTTGACAACAACAGACAGTTGATGTTTGTTTCAATGTCTTTTTGTATTAGATATTGTCTGTTTATTAGTAAATACATTAAGTCGGATTGTATTTTACCTGGTTGTCAGTCGTCTGTTCATTTCGCCAAACGTCAGAAGGAAGACTCAGGATTTTTAAAATCCCGAGCCCGATATCTTTAAAAGGCTTGTGAATAGAGGAAACGCGGAAGAATACATCATTATACCTTACTTCAGTTTACTCATAAAATTATAATTTCATTGCGTGCGCTAAAGCGCACTTATAAAATTTCCAACTTTATTGCATATATATATATATATATATATATATATTCACCTTTCATACAGCTATATAATAAAGATATGATAATCAGTTATGCATGCAGTAGTTGTGAAATATCACAGTTGCATTAAAGAAGTGTTTTCTTGGGTAAGGAATTCATTTACAAGCCTTTGAAATATTTTAAAAACATTCTGTATTAAAGAATAATAAAAATATAAATATTCACGTTTTTTTAAATTCGCGGATTTATCTAGACCGTGAATATAGCGAAAATTTCCACCGCGATTTATATTTCCAGTATATATACATGTACTCATATATAATATTTCTATTTTTATCATTCTTTAATACACAATATTTTTAAGGGAGGGGGGGGGCTTATACGTGTAGTGATTCGAATCCGCGAATTTATGAACCGGTGAATGTATCTAAAATTTGAAAACCGCGAAAATTACAACCCGTGAAATTATTCCCCTATTCAGTATATATATCTTTTCCTCGTTGTAACTGTGGTGCTATCAAATTACTAATTGACCAAAAAATAAGGAATGAAGTTTTATTATGATATCTTAAAGAAGATTAACACGTCAATTTCCTGTTCATTTTCGCTGCTATTCGCCAGATCAGTAGGGTTCATCCAAACCATCTAGTTCCAGGTGGTGGTATTTTCTGTAAATTGAAGGAAAAAAACTTCATCATTTATTTAAGAATGAAAATGATATAAATTGAAAACCTAGTTAATCTTCACTAAACTGTTTCACAATACAAGAATTATATTGTTACAAGAGAAAACTTGCGTAATTGTTTTTACCATTTTGAATGCGATCTCAGTGGATGCATATGCCCCCCCCCCCCCCCCCCACCCACCCACCCCACACACACATATGCGAACCTATCATTAAAACAATGAAATTCATATGATAATCCCCTTGTAGCAATGGTATTTTCCAAAAGAGAAAATTAGAACAATTTTTATAATATTGTACATAATCCTAGTTGTAACACAATGATAAAATATTTCAGCATTCACTTATAATCATTGAATAAAATTGCAACATAATTGATTCCAGTCCCTCTCCCTGTTGTTGTGAGGATACATTAATTAAGATTGATTCACAAAACTAGAATTAATTATTGATTTTTCAGTCGCTAATAACAAGTGACATGGTTGGTTATCATGAGGGAGGGGGGGGGGGTGTCATCGTGGTTTGCATTACCGGACATGTTAAAAGGAAATGAATTTAAGCACTTATTATTTTTAGGCGCTGGAAAGAAACCGGCAAAGATTTTTTTTTTAAATGTTTTCAATCCGACCGAATTCCATCGATTTTTTGCAATTTCTTAAATAGCACTAATTCAGTACCTTTGATCCCTCACATATTCTAACAATTTTTAAAAAGTTTGTCTCCCTTTTTTCTTTTTAGAATAACAAATTCCTATTAGTATTTTAATCAGATTTGTGGTTTGCAGTCGATTATACGCAATTTGTATTCGATGTCATATTACGTATGCCTAATGTTTACGTATATTCAATATTGTCCCGGTAGCTCTTTCTATTGTAAGGGGGGAGGGGTAGCTGCAATAAAGTTGGCAATTGATTTGAAATGATAAAATTGAGCAGAGAACAAACTTGACTCACAATGGAAAGTCTTCGATTCCTGACCCGAATTTCTCCAGTTGGAGTATTTTGACTAGGGACTGGTGTATCGATAAAATCCCCATCTGTAATGCTCCTTCTATTAATCCTAGCTATGCTGTGGTAGTAATACATTGGATAAACTGATTCTGTGAGGGCGTTGAATAGACCACAGGAGACGATGATAATGGACAGTAATACCTAGAGAAATAATAAAGTAAAGATATTTATTCACGAATGAAAAACTCAAATGATTTGAATACTAGTATTTAAAAAATGTATTAGTGATATATATCTATGTATTTGTCAAGAAATCTGTTATCAAATTCCCATATCTCTGTACAGAAAAGGTTTCAATGCATTGACAATATTCTTGGATCAATCATTGCATTCCCCCTTCTTTCTTGTTTGAACATCAACATTAACTTCACTATCCTGTTCATCAATACGTGGTTTGTATTTTTACCAGATGTATCGTAATTGACCTTACCATTTTGAATACGATCTCAGTGGCACCTCGGATAGCAGCAGACGTCACATACCATACAACTCACAAAATCGTTTATTATATACACAAGTACTACGTCATCGGCGGAAGTAGGTGTGTCTTCACACAACCACTCCCAACGATCAGATCAAAGCACAATTTAAACGTTTGATGATATTCCTCAGCTAAAAATATAGGACCTTGAAATTTGATTACTATTAGGTAACATGTGCATAAGACATCGGAGAATTGTTAAATAATTCCGTTGATCACAAATGACAATCTTTTTATACTGTGGCTATTTATAGGCAATGTTTTATGGTGGCGCTTCTGTTGGTCTTTAACGTAACTAATTATACAGAGGGATCCTAGTGGCGGGATTTAACATGCAGAAAATCAAGAATTTCATCATAAAAATTAAATTGGTATGATTGTAAGCAAATTCTACATTTCAGAGATTTTCGGTACGTTTTATTCGAACATAGACATTACCGGGGAAGGAGATATTACTTGCCGAAATTAGAATTTAATCTGATTGATATTATGAATATCTTACAATGGAAGGAAGGGGATGGAAGTAAATTGAAAGATACACTTATACGTGCCTTGAATTCTATATGGGGATATTCAAATTCATGTAATGTCATCAATAGAAATCAACTTCACACTTAAAAAAAAATAAAAATGGAATTGCATCATTGCAGAATAGGTCCAATTTCAAAATTATACTATGTAACATTGTCACTCTTTACTCAAAAGTGGTACATTTTGTCTTTCTCGATTGCTTAATGCACAGGTAATTTTAAACAGAAATTCAGTTGGTACTACCTGTATTTTTAATATTTAATGAAGGGCTCACATGGCTATGCAAACGGACATTACAGCGTATATAGTGCGTTGAACCCTTTGAAATTTTTACCATATGCATATTCATAATAGATATATCCAAAACGAATCGATCAATACATGTGGTCTTGTTTAAAGTCAGCATTTTGCAAATTTTATGGTCGTTATAATGATCTATTTTGCCAATACAACCTACCATTGAGTTAAAGCTGACACGAATTAATAAATACAGTATAATTTTATATGCCCGCCATATTTCTCTGCGAATCCGCCATATTAGTTGGATTTTCTATTGTTATATGTATCAGGGTTCGCATGGTACATGTATGTAAGGGGACGAGTTTTGCTACGCTTCACTTCACATAAGTGTCTTCGATTTACCTGTGTAGGTAGCTTCAACAAGTAACACGTACATCTTCGATACTAATTTATAGGACATCAAGAAAAAATGAAATCACGTTTTGAAACATCACGCAATGCTCAAAATTACAATAAACATATCGTACAGTAGTAAATCATTCTTAAAAGCTTTGGATAAATAAATATAGAATGCCTTTTCTTTACATGAATGTGCGGTACAAATGCAGTAAATATGTCAAAACTATACAAAAACGCGGAGAAATATTTCATCTATTATCTATTGATAAAATGAAATAAGCAAAGGATATAAAATATATATCATTCACACTTACTTCAAGCAAAATGCAAATACATAAATGCTACTTTACTTATAAACTGATAAAGATGACATGGTCATGTATGCTCGACATGAAAAAGCATCGAATGCGGACGACTATTTACCAGGGTCTACTCGTAATATATGTAAAGGACCGCAGATGTACGTGTACACTTGTCGAAAATACTCTAAGTAGTAGTAAAACTCCCTTTATTTGCATAATCCATGAAACAAAACGATACACTCCATTTGTATCCCAATAGTAAATACCATTGTCCATTGTACAGACTGCGACACACTTAGCCCGTGCCGATCAGCTATCGTCAATCAGGGGAAGAATCAGAGTAGAATATTTACCCTGTATTGTGCAAGAATCCTTATACCGTATGATTTAATGGTCAGAGTATTGCAGATTTATAAATCGCGAAATCATTTAGGTACATAAATTGTTTATGCTTATATAATTTGCATATACAACACTGTACAAGTGTATGGGATGAGAGAGAGAGAGAGAGAGAGAGAGAGAGAGAGGGGGGGGGAGAAAGAGAGAGAGAGAAACACACACAGAGAGAGAGACACACAGAGAGAGAGAGAGAGAGAGAGAGAGAGAGAGAGAGAGGAGGTGGGATTCAAACGATGATCTTGTAATAATCGCGTTCTTATTAAGACAAATGATATCGTTAATTCAATAAAAGAGAATAGTAACTCAATATTGCTCTCATTACTTGATAATACAGATTTATTTGATTCATTTAAAGCACGCAATAATAAAAAAATTAAACATATCTTTAAATAATGTTATTTTCAATTACTTCATTTTATGCTAATTTGGCGCTCAATAGATCTTATATATCTATGTCATTTTGTGTTATTACATTCTGCGTTGAACTCGACGCAAATTGTACTAATGCTAAATGTAATAATTGAGTTTATCATATTACGCGTCGTTATCAAGCACATGTAATTAAGGGGGGCAGGAATGTCTGTCCCCCACCTTTAATAACAATATCCATTTTTTGTTATTTTGTAATGCAAATAAAAAATGTATCGGGTAACACCACCACCACCCTTGACCCCAGCTTGAAAGTTTTGATATAATAGTAGAAGACACACACTACCACCAATTAAGAAAATGAAGATATTAGGAGGTGCTCATAGTAGAGGACTCTAACCACCCCATCCCACCCCCAAAGATTGAAGAAAATGAAATCTAGGGGGAAATTAAATGAGGCAGTCAAAGTAAAAGACTCTTTAACCCTTCACCCCCACATTAGGACTTTGAACATCGGACAAAACATCTTGGTTTGTTTGGGGTTTTGTTTATTTTATTGCTGTTTTATTTCATCTTTTTAATTATTATTTTGAATGGCAAGGAATTTTGAAGAACCCAATTTTCCATTTTTCTTCTTCCTGTTGTACCCCCCCCCCCTCCCTCTATGAGAAATGACGATACATGTTTGGTTATTACATGTACATTTTGCTTTGCAACACATGCATGTATACTGATTGTATGGTGTAGAATTGCACCCTTTACCAAGTTTTCCTTCATTTACACGGTGT